>NC_138310.1:19360000-19472500 GCF_965601325.2 Salmo salar
TGATGCTGAATAAATTGCATCTATATTTCAGTGAACAGCTTGGTAGTCTTCAAGGTCCATTAGTCTAAGCACTCTGTATAGGGTGGGTTTTTTCATAATGTTCTGCTTAAAGCATAGGCTTAAACTTGTTTATGGCTTTGCACATGCATAACCAGTTTTTCTTGAGAGACCTGTAACTATATTGTGTCTGTTTTGTGCTACAATGAGTTGACATCATGGGCAGATGTTATGGAGGTCATGTGAGGTATCATGTGTCCACTTTTTGCTGATTGCAATGCATCATTGTCCATCTATGACATTGTAATCTGTTTCTCTAATTCTCTCTGTGTGTCTGTCTTCTTTCCCCCCTAGTTGGAGACAAGGTTCCTGCAGACATCCGTCTCTCTTCCATCAAATCTACAACCCTGAGAGTAGACCAGTCTATCCTAACCGGTAAGACACACGGCTGTTTGCTGCACTGTTTTTCCTATACTCAGGGTTGCCATGTCCACGGTTTTCCTGCCGAATTGGGCTACTTTGAAAATTATGTTGCAGGTGAAAATGTATTGGTTGCGGGTTTTTGGGTTATTTCTATGTCACACCGCGGCCGCCGTGGTATTCTCTTAAAAAAAATATATGTATATTTCACTGTGACTTGCTGCTGGCAGCGAGGCAGGCTGTTGCTGAGTGAGTGAGGGGGGGTGTAGAGGGAGAGAGAGAGAGCACTGCAGCTTAGTCCACTATTGGCTGAGTCACATGAATGAGAGGAGCCATAACAGAACGCGCGTCACGACGTGACAACTGTTTTTAGATTATCATTATAGAAACACCTATTTTTCTCCAACCCTTTTTCCATAAAACATATTAACAGCTAGAGCTGATGCACGTCAATACATAATGGAGACAAAGCTCTGGAAAATGACTTTGGGCGCACTAGAGCGTATTACATAAATTATCTTGGATGTGGTTTAAACTCCATTATAATGTGGACTTAAAGAAAACGGTATCAAGCAAAGTGTTTTACGCATGCTCAGTTTTACGCATGCTCACTTCTCAGTTATGGAACTCCCTTGCGTGGTTCTTTTTAATGAAACTGACATTAAATGTGGAAATGATACATTTACCTCTGGCCATCAATTAGCCTATTAATTTATATGCTACTGTTGGCTACCAATTGATACAGAAAATATGTAGAAATTACAATCACTGGAGTCATTGCAAATCAATTTGTGCCACTTGTGTAGTCTACCTGGAGCTGGCAAACTGATTTATTAAATAGCCAATAACTTCAGTTTGTTGTAGCCTTTTTGTTATTGTGCGATTATTAAGAGCCAAGTTTAGTTAATTCAATTGGACGTTGTCAAAGCTCTATTGCAATTGCAGATCAGTTGTTAGAATGCATTTAGATTAGGCCAAACAAATAAACACTGGCTGTTGTTGACAAGCATATTCAGATCATACACATGTTATTTAATTCAGTGATTGAATTGTGGACCCCCATCCTCAGTAGGCTATTGGGAAACACAAACACTTATCTTGAAATCGGCTCGCTTATTCATGTTTAATAAATTAGTCTAAGCAAGCTGCTAAATCTTTCAGTTTACATCTTGTCTAGGCTACTGTAGACTATCAGGGGCTATAGGCTACCTGCATTTATTCTCGCAAACTATGGCAAAGTTGAATTACAATCATAGGCTACAGAATTAAATCTGGGTTTATGCCTTTTATTTATTTATTTATTTTTATTTCACCTTTATTTAACCAGGTAGGCCAGTTGAGAACAAGTTCTCACTGACAACTGCGACCTGGCCAAGAATAAAGCAAAGCAATGCGACAAAAAAAACAACAGAGTTACACATGGGATAAACAAAAGTACAGTCAATAACAATAGAAAAATCTATATACAGTGTGTGCAAATGGAGTAAGGAGGTAAGGCAATAAATAGCCCATAGTAGCGAAGTAATTACAATTTAGCAAATTAACACTGGAGTGATAGATGAGCAGAATGATGATGTGCAAATAGAAATACCGGTGTGCAAAAGAGCAAAAAAAGTAAATAAAAACAATATGGGGATGGGGTAGGTAGTTGGCTGGGCTATTTACAGATGGGCTGAGTACAGCTGCAGGAAGGAAAGGCGGCCAAAGTAGGTGTTGACTTTGGGGATGACCAGTGAGAGATACCTGCTGGAACGCGTGCTAGGGGTGGGTGTTGTTATGGTGACCAGTGAGCTGAGATAAGGCAGAGCTTTTCCTAGCAAAGACTTATAGATGACCTGGAGCCAGTGGGTCTGGTGACGAATATGTAGCGAGGGCCAGCCAACGAGAGCATACAGGTCGCAGTGGTGGGTAGTATATGGGGCTTTGGTGACAAAACGGATGGCACTGTGATAGACTACATCCAGTTGACTGAGTAGAGTGTTGGAGGCTATTTTGTAAATTACATCGTCGAGGATCGGTAGGATAGTCAGTTTTACGAGGGTATGTTTGGCAGCGTGAGTGAAGGGGGCTTTGTTGCGAAATAGGAAGCCAATTCTAGATTTAATTTTGAATTGGAGATGCTTAATATGAGTCTGGAAGGAGAGTATACAGTCTAGCCAGACACCTAGGCATTTGTAGTTGTCCACATATTCTAAGTAACAACTGTCCAGAGTAGTGATGCTAGTCGGGCGTGCGGGTGCGGGCAGCAATCGGTTGAAGAGCATGCGGTTGAGAAACCAAGGCTGTTGAGTCTTCCGAGAAGAATACGGTGATTGACAGAGTCGAAAGCCTTGGCCAGTTCGATGAAGACGGCTGCACAGTACTGTCTTTTATCGATGGTGGTTATAATATCGTTTAGTACCTTGAGCGTGGCTGAGGTACACCCTTGACCAGCTCGGAAACTGGATTGCACAGCGGAGAAGGTACGGTGGGATTCAAAATGGTCGGTGATCTGTTTGTTAACTTGGCTTTTGAAGACTTTGGAAAGGCAGGGCAGGATGGATATAGGTCTGTAACAGTTTAGGTCTAGAGTGTCACCCCCTTTGAAGAGGGGGATGACCGCGGCAGCTTTCCAATCTTTAGGAATCTCGGACGATACGAGAGGTTGAACAGGCTAGTAATAGGGGTTGCAACAATGGCAGCGGATAATTTCAGAGAGGGTCCAGATTGTCTAGCCCAGCTGATTTGTACGGGTCCAGGTTTTGCAGCTCTTTCAGAACATCTGCTATCTGGATTTGAGTGAAGGAGAAGCCGGGGAGGCTTGGGCAAGTAGCTGCAGGGGGTGTGGAGCTGTTGGCCGGGGTTGAGGTAGCCAGGAGGAAAGCATGGGCAGCCGTAGAGAAATGCTTATTGATATTGCGGTGGATTTATCGGTGGTGACAGTGTTTCCTAGCCTCAGTGCAGTGGGCAGCTGGGAGGAGGTGGTCTTATTCTCCATGGATTTTACAGTGTCCCAGAACTTTTTGGAGTTAAATTTGCATCCTGCAGCTCTATGTTTGAAAAAGCTAGCCTTTGCTTTCCTAACTGACTGTGTGTATTGGTTCCTGACTTCCCTGAAAAGTTGCATATTGCGGGGACTCTTCGATGCTAGTGCAGTACGCCACAGGATGTTTTTGTGCTGGTCGAGGACAGTCATGTCTGGAGTGAACCAAGGGCTATATCTGTTCTTAGTTCTCCATTTTTTTGAAAGGGGCATGCTTATTTAAGATGGTGAGGAAAATACTTTTAAAGAACAACCAGGCATCCTCTACTGACGGGATGAGGTCATTTTACTGCGGACCCATAACGGATGCAGGTGATGAGGCAGTGATCGCTGAGATCCTGATTGAAAACAGCAGAGGTGTATTTGGACGGCAAGTTGGTCAGGATAATATCTATGAGGGTGCCCATGTTTACGGATTTAGGGTTGAACCTGGTGGGTTCCTTGATCATTTGTGAGATTGAGGGTGTCTAGGTTAGGTTGTAGGATGGCCGGGGTGTTAAGCATTTCCCAGTTTAGGTCACCTAGCCGAACGAACATATGGTATCCAGGGCACAGCTGGGAGCAAGTCAATCTCACAAATTGTCCATTTATAACGGTTTGTAGTCTTTTAACATCTGGCACATAATGATGGCACATTTGCCAGAAAATAGCCTAACATTCGTTTTTTTTTCTCGTCCAAGTCTTTCTTACTCAGAGATTTTGAGACCCTCTGTCCAACTTTCATCACTCAAACTTTCCTGTCGGATTTCTCTATAGTTATGCACATCCACACAAGGGATTTATTTACCATTTTAAACTGGGTGTGAGCCCTGAATGCTGATTGGCTGAAAGCCGTGGTATATCAGACTATATACTACAGGTATGACAACATTTTTATTTTTACTGCTCTAATTATGTTGGTAACCAGTTTATAATAGCAATAAGACACCCCATGGATTTGTGGTATATGGCCAATATACCACGGCTAACTGCCGAATCCAGGCACTGGATACTGCTTAAGAACAGCCGTTAGCTGTGGTATATTGGCCATATACAATACTGCCCTCATGCCTTATTGCTTAATCATAGCAGTCAAACTAGTTAAACCGACATCCATTGATGGAAATGATCAGGCGAGTTTAAGTGCGAATTATTTTCTCTTGCGACATATTTGAATTCCTTTATTATGTCATAGCTCTCAAGAGTTATTATTTTGATTAAAACCGAATTCAGCTTCTAATGTTATTACAAGTTCCGTCTATTCCTTAATTGGCTCGATAATGTTATGGAAAAAGGGTTTATTGTATAAATGTGGCAACTACTCTCTTACTGTGAAAACATTTTGAGCTTTTTGGGCAGGTTTTGAGTGGTCATTGATCTGGAAATGTTATCTAGACCTGGCAACCCTGCCTATACTGAACCAACTTAGGATACTGTACTTCTCTAGTAAAAATAGATTTTGACAGATGCTCATTCCAGGTGTTCTACAGCTGACTTTACTGATAGCAGTAGCTACTCTGAGCGTGCAAGCATACTGTATGACTCGCTCTTGATTGTCCTCTGCCACAGGTTTATTTGCATTCATTCCACATAGGCAAACTCTAAAGGTTTATTCCTTTAGAGTTTGTTATTCAAAACTTTATTTGATAGATGACTCGCGTCTCTAAAGTAAATGTCTCTTTGCTGGTCTGACTGTTTGCAGAGCTGTTCTACACTCGGTACATTATTATGATGTGTCTAATGTCGGAGCCAGTTCAAGCCCAACTGCTCAGCACAGCACAACAAATGTTTAACTTTTGCTTATCAAAATGAAAGACATTGCATTGTTAATTTAATATCATGACAAGGGGCTTGACGTTAACTTTTTTTTTGCCGCTTGTCCATTGAACAAGTAGGACAGATAAGTCACTTGGTCTGTAACACAATTTTTACATTGTTGTATGATGCAAGGATGCCACTTTACAAAATAAAATACATTATCTTTTTTTACCATAGAGAATCAGACAAAAATTTAGGCTACAAACTCCCCTTTTTAAGGCTCTCCTGGAGGATGATTGGCCAACCTTGGTAGCCTATAAAATATTGCTAAATTACAATTACAACCAAATATGTTTTATGCCGTTATAAAATAATTCCCTCCAGGGCTCGAAATTAAGGGCAACCCGTCGTCCCTGGGACGATTTAAAAAAATCTATACGGTTCAAAACGGACAGTTCTGGGAAGACGGATCCAAAATTCATACAGCCGCTGCACATTAAAACATTTAAGAAGGCAATGTGGCTGACTCAACGGATCAGACCGATTTAGCTTAAAAAATGTGATAGTTGTATTTCTTCATATTATAAGCTCAACAATGCGCACATGGCTGAAAGCTATACGCGAATGTTCCAAAATGCAATTAGCGGGAAACCCCTGTTCTCAAAAGCGCACCGCACATACATCGATTCAAATATCTGTAAGAAATGAAGACGGTGAGTTCTAAAGATGCATCAACAAGCATCGATGCTAATATGAATAGGATTATGCCTTTGGCTGCTGGACAATGAAATAAAGTTGATTTGAAAACCAATAGAACATGAGAAATGCTGGTTTCAATGTCATATTAAAGGTTTTAAAATAATTCTCTCAACATTTCTATGGTCGTATTTTGGCTAGGCTACTTAGAAAAAAAAGACATGCTTCATAAAATGACATTAAACATCCAGGTTTTAAACAACTACGTTTGTTAATTAGTTTTAAAATGCTGACCACCTTCGATGAGATTCAAGGTGGGTGATGTGCGGTGCGCAACAGGCGCTGTGCTTCGGTCTAAATGAACACGTCGACAGAATCAGGTCTTTAGATGTTATGTCAATTATCCTTCATTATTGGTCCTATGTGGCTCAGTTGGTAGAGCATAGCGCTTGCAACTCCAGGGTTGTGGGTTCGTTTCCCACTGGGGACCAGTTCGAGAATGTATGCACTCTGGATAAGGGTGTCTGCTAAATTACAAATGTAAAATTATATTTGTCAAACATGACAGGTGTTTAACTTATTTATGTAATATTTAAGTTTCATTGAAGTTTGGCTACATTTTCTGCTGCCTGCCTCATGTCCACATGGTTTGGCTGTAGCCAATATGCAAATAGGCTTTTCTTTATTTATGTACGTGAAAAATACATTTGATTTTTCCAATGTTGGCCTCTAATCCAATTCTGATCAGAGTAATCATTTGAGATGGTGATCATTTTTTATTTGTCCTGGACAAGACAACAGGGCTCTACAGTGCGGCCTAAATAATTTGTGCTTTCTGGAATTTCTATTTAGGAGCACCAGTGTGCATAGAAAAATGCAAGGATTCTAGCTTTATAACCTCAAATATATTTTGTGCTGCTTAATTTCTTTGTGTATGCCTACATTTTTTCACTTTAGGCACAGACCTGCTCCTTGTAACATTTTTTTTTAACAAATAAAATAATAAAAAAGGTCAGCGTAAGGCCCTAATCAGCATTAATGTCGAGCCTTAATGAATGAATGAACGAACTGAGTTCACCTCGAACTGGGTTAATAGCAAGGGTTGATTTCCTCTTGATCCATATGATTAGAGGCTTTGCCCTGCATCATGTGCACAAGCATTCAGAGCGAGGAATGTCACACATTGATTGTGGCTTGATTGTGGCGTGGGAGTATGATTGAAGTTGATATAGTTTTCCCCTGAGGCGATGGACACCGACAAAGGGATATCAGTGTGATATGTGACCTGCACTGCTCTCCTCTTTGATTCCAGGCGAGTCCGTCTCTGTCATCAAGCACACCGACCCAGTGCCTGACCCCCGAGCTGTCAACCAGGACAAGAAGAACATGCTCTTCTCTGTAAGCAACACTCTTCACTCCTTACTGCTCCTTGTAGTGGCTGTATGAGGGTTGAATTCTCCACCATCAGCTAGTAGTTTGAGCTTCTCCTTCAGTTATTTCTTTTAAGTTGAAGACCTGATGCATGAATCTTTAACATTTGGGCACAAATTATGCCAGCATCACTCGATATCAAACGTACTTACAAATGCAGATCCTGCTATGTTATTTTGGTTTGTGAATAGAGAGTTTAAGTTTCCATTTAGTCTGCTCTCCTCAAGCATGTGCAGGACCGTGTGGCCATAATGTTCCACCTGTGTGTTTTCAGGGCACCAACATCTCGTCTGGCAAGGCTATTGGTGTGGTGGTGGCTACGGGCGTGAACACTGAGATTGGTAAGATCCGTGACGAGATGGCAGCCACTGAGCAGGAGAAGACCCCCCTGCAGCAGAAGCTGGATGAGTTCGGGGAGCAGCTGTCCAAGGTCATCTCCCTCATCTGCATCGCTGTGTGGATGATCAACATCGGCCACTTCAACGACCCCGTCCACGGAGGCTCCTGGATCCGCGGCGCCGTCTACTACTTTAAGATCGCCGTGGCCCTGGCCGTGGCCGCCATCCCCGAGGGTCTGCCCGCTGTCATCACCACCTGCCTGGCTCTGGGCACCCGCCGCATGGCCAAGAAGAACGCCATCGTACGCAGCCTGCCCTCTGTGGAGACCCTGGGCTGCACCTCTGTCATCTGCTCCGACAAGACTGGCACGCTCACCACCAATCAGATGTCTGTCTGCAGGGTGAGTCTGGTTGTTTTCTTTATCTTGCTTTACACACTGACTGAACAGAGGTCTGCCTCTGAAATGGCTCTGTTGCATTACCTTGCTGTGATTGGGTTTGAGATGGTGTAAGCAGAAGGCTCTTTGTAGTGGAGAATCAAGAGTGAGCTGTGTTACAGAGGTGGTGAGGCAGCGACGCGCTGAGGCAGCGATGCGCTGCGGCTGTGATCTACATTCAGCCGTTGGGTGACTGTTCAGCCGCGGTGCTGTTGCATAACTGACCTTGCGTCACAGCTCTGCAAAGCATCCAGCCCCTCCCTCCCTCCCTCTTTCTGAGTGGCTCTCCAACACACTTACATGCTCTGTCCCAGAGCAGTGAGACATTTAATTATTAATTGAGCATGTTTATTCTCTTTTTGTTGAATATGCACAGAACTTTGCACCGAACCGCTGACTGCACTCGTTTAAAACATGATTTTTTTTTCTGGATCAGAGACTCTTTATCGGCCAGCGGCTATTTATTTCCCAGAATACATTTATTTTGATCTAGCATTCCAATGGGTCTCTATGGTCTTATTTTAATGTTTTTCCCTCTCTAGTCATTTCCCTTCTCCTCTGGCGCAGACTGAGATTATTAGAATGGATGATGCAATTTTCGCCTTAATGCACTAGTAACTACTAGTCATCATGTCCTACTGTGCTGATCTCATTGTTTACATTACATAAGTGAGGAGGACATCTGTTTAAGCAGTGCATCATGTTAATATGCCAGTAGTTTGGCAGTAATATGCCAAACTTCCTCCACATTGATTTTCCCTATCAAGTAGGTTAAAGGGATACTGCGAGATTCTGGCATTTTAATTTACTTACCTATAGTCAGATGAATTTGCGGATATTATTTTGATGTCTCTGTGTGCAGGATGAAGGAAGTTAGCATTGACTCGAGAAACTACTGCTAACTAGCTTTAGCGCAATGACTGGAAGTCTACAGGTACAGTAGCATTGCTACTAGGATATCAAGAGCTTAAATACCAGAATCTCGCAGTATCCCTTTAAGATCTTTGAGGTAGAGGCTATGAGCCGAAAGTGAACCAAGCCTTCTTCAGGTAACTGCCCAGGAACCATCTCCCATTTCATCTCGGTCAGTGATGCGTGGAAAGAAAGTCTTCCACAAAATTGTTGGTGTTGAATTCACAGTAACAGAAGCATAATGTATCCAGCGAAAGAGAATGTCATTTTTTCCTAATCATCTGACGCCAGCAAGGCTCTTTGAAGTGTGGCCTCCGTCTGGAAAGGACATGACTGATTACCATCACTCTTCCTTCCTTTTATCTCTGACTGAGACTGCTGTGGTGGTGTCCCAGCTGACTGGCTGTTGTGACCGTGTTTGTGTGCGTGTGCCTACTCTAGGTTTGGACCAGTCCAGTTCTTCCTGAGGGAAAAGGCCAAGCCCTCTGGGCTCCAGCCCTCTCTTCTCTTTATTCAGGCTCCCTGACAGACGGCCTCCACTATTTACTTGAGTAGTATGGACTAAACCAAACAACCAGTGCTTACTGCTACACTCCTACCATAACCCCCACACACAGCCAGAGAGGGCATCTAAATCCTTGCAGCCCAGAGTGTGTACACACACACACTATGTTCTTCTATCCTCATGGGGACCTAAAATTTTCATTCCAAATCCTATTTTCCCTAACCCTAATTCTAAACCTAATTGTAACCCTAAACCTAAAACAGCCTTTGCCCTCAGGGGATGTGGGAATTGTCCTCACAAGGGAGAATTTTCCTTGTTTTACTATCCTTGTGGGGACTTTTGGGGATTTTAGGTCCCCCACTAGGATAGAAGAACCAAGCACACACAGTATAGGGTGGTCTACAGCCCTCACAGACTCTGTGGCGCTGACTTGCTGCAGTCCACTGTGCTATTATGTTGTCGGTCTGCTGCCATCTACAGTGTCAGTTAAGAAACAGCCTCTAATGTAACCATACATTGGCGTGAGATGATTAGGCCTCCTTTTCTGTACTGTGTCGGGGTCTCCAGATGTTCATCCTTGACAAGGCCGAGGGGAACAGCTGCTCTCTGAACGAGTTCACCATCACTGGCTCTACCTACGCCCCCGAGGGAGAAGTGTGAGTACCAAATACACTCTTAATGCTAATCCATTCATGCTACAATTATTGATTTACTTCTAGATACGTGTATTGTTAAACTCCCTCCAACGTTTCCTCTTGTGTCCGGCCCTGTCCTTTGTGTCTCCCTCCAGGTACCAGGATGGCAGACTAGTGAAGTCCTCTGCGTACGATGGTCTAGTGGAGATTGCCACCATCTGTGCCCTGTGCAATGACTCCTCTCTGGACTATAATGAGGTCTGTGCGTCCGCCTGCCTGCCTTTCTCCTTCATATGGCTCATCAACGGACGTGGAGTAGAAGTGACTAATGCTTATGTTTGTGTCATCAGGCCAAAGGTGTGTATGAGAAGGTTGGCGAGGCCACAGAGACGGCCCTCACCTGCCTGGTGGAAAAGATGAATGCGTTTGACACCGACATCAAAGGCCTGTCCAAGATCGACAGGGCCAATGCCTGCAACTCTGTAAGCACACTAACCGCAACCGTTGAATGGTGTGAAACGTCACCGCTGGTTTGTTAGCAGGTTTTCTGAGTCGTGTGTCTTCTATTAGGTGATCACGCAGCTGATGAAGAAGGAGTTTACCCTGGAGTTCTCCAGAGACAGGAAGTCCATGTCTGTGTACTGCACCGCCAACAAGGCCCGCTCCTCCCTCGGAAAGATGTTTGTCAAGGTATCACCAGCTTTTAGCAACCCTCCTATGCTTGACTCACTTTGAACCAAGTGTTTTTGAGTCACCCGTGTTTGAATCTGTGTTTCAACCTCAAACTCATTCTTACCCCACAGGGTGCCCCAGAGGGCGTTATTGACAGATGTACCCATGTCAGGGTGGGCACCAACAAGGTTGCCATGACCCCAGGCATCAAGGAGAGGATAATGTCTACAATCCGAGAGTACGGGACAGGGCGTGACACCCTGCGCTGCCTGGCTCTGGCCACCCGGGACGCCCCACCCAGGAAGGAGGATATGGTGCTGGTTGATTGTGCCCGTTTCGCTGGTTACGAGGTGAGGGTTACTCATCACCACTGTTGCATGAAGTAGATAATATCTATTAATATAATATCTAGTATAACGATTGGACATTGTCCTGTATTGTGCAGTTCTAGAGGAACCCTGATGACGACGCTGATCGTGTGTGTGTGTGTGTGTGTTTCTCTGCCCAGTCTGGCTTGACCTTCGTGGGCTGCGTTGGCATGCTGGACCCTCCCAGGACAGAGGTGGCTGCCTCCATCAAGTTGTGCCGCCTGGCCGGCATCCGAGTCATCATGATCACCGGCGACAACAAGGGCACTGCCGTGGCCATCTGCCGCCGTATCGGCATCCTGAGCGAGGAGGACGACGTTGACAAAATGGCGTTCACAGGCCGCGAGTTTGACGACCTGTCTCCCCAGGCACAGCGCGATGCCGTGACCAACGCCCGCTGCTTCGCCCGTGTCGAGCCCTCCCACAAGTCCAAGATCGTTGAGTTCTTGCAGGGCATGGATGAGATCACGGCCATGGTACATTGAACCCCCCCCGCTCACATCCCCCATCTTTATCCTTACTGTACCTGTAAAGCTTGTATATCTATTGTATTGCTGTTGTCATGTAGCCTCCTATCCACCCTTAAGTATCTGTGTTTTCTCCCACACAGACTGGTGATGGAGTGAACGATGCCCCTGCCTTGAAGAAGGCAGAGATTGGCATCGCCATGGGCTCTGGCACTGCCGTGGCCAAGTCAGCCTCTGAGATGGTCCTGGCCGATGACAACTTCTCTTCCATCGTGGCGGCTGTGGAGGAGGGCAGGGCCATCTACAACAACATGAAGCAGTTCATCCGCTACCTCATCTCCTCCAACGTGGGAGAGGTCGTCTGGTGAGTCAGCTGTTTGACGTACCTCCTCCTGGCACTGAGGTCTTTGTAGTGGTGCTGGTGGTGTTAACAATGTTTCTCTGTGCGGGCAGTATCTTCCTGACGGCTGCTCTGGGCTTCCCTGAGGCTCTGATCCCAGTTCAGCTGCTGTGGGTCAACCTGGTGACAGACGGTCTCCCTGCCACTGCACTGGGCTTCAACCCCCCCGACCTGGACATCATGAACAAGCCCCCCCGCAGCGCCAAGGAGCCCCTTATCTCCGGATGGCTCTTCTTCAGATACCTGGCCATCGGATGTGAGTTAATAGGACTGTTGTGCTTTATTCCCATTTTTGGTCAAGCTTACTACTACTGGCATACCCTGCCATATAGTGTTATTGTGCACTCCTCTGCCCCCACCCCCTAGTCAGAGAACCAGTCTGTCCCACAGTCAGTCAACTGTTTCTCCATCTCTGTCCTCAGGCTATGTGGGAGCTGCCACAGTGGGAGCCGCTACCTGGTGGTTCGTGGCCGCTGAGGACGGCCCTATGATCTCCCTGTACCAGCTGGTGAGACTAGCTCCTAGAGGTCAGCTTTACTGTCGGTGTGGTGTTGTACCTCCCAGCCTAAGTCCCTCGTGTCTGTCTGACTCCTCCCCCCACAGAGCCACTTCCTGCAGTGTTCTCCTGACAACCCTGACTTTGCCGACCTGGAGTGTCATGTGTTTGAGTCCCCCTACCCAATGACCATGGCCCTGTCTGTGCTTGTCACCATTGAGATGTGCAATGCCCTTAACAGGTGGGTCCCCTGAAGTGAGCGGAGCGTTCTTTCATCCTCAAAGAATAATTTGCATTCAGTAGTGGACTCCTACAACTTTCTAATTACAAGAATGGAATATAGAGTACTGTATGTGGACCCTAAATCTCAATGTGACCTTCAACCTCTCTATTTCCAGCCTGTCAGAGAACCAGTCCCTGCTGCGGATGCCCCCCTGGGAAAACATCTGGCTGCTGGGGGCCATCTGCCTCTCCATGTCCCTCCACTTCCTCATCCTCTACGTAGAGCCACTGCCGGTAAGTCAGCTTTACTCCTATCAACCTCTCAACCCAGGTTATTCTCTAGCTGCCCCATTCTCACTCTCTTCATCCCTCTTCCTCCACCTCTCCAGGTCATTTTTCAGATCACCCCTCTGGACCTGACCCAGTGGCTGGTGGTGTTGAAGATCTCCCTGCCCGTCATCCTGCTTGATGAGCTGCTAAAGTTCGTGGCCAGGAACTACCTGGAACCCGGTAACCAGCCAGAGTATAAGTCATCCGGCAAAGGCTGGTCCCCCTCTGCATGCACGGAGGGCATCTCCTGGCCCTTTGTGGGCATCACCCTCCCGCTGGTGCTGTGGCTCTACAGCATCGACACTAATGTGTCTGCCCTGTTCTGGTCCTGACTGACTCCAGCACACAACCCTCCCAGTGCACCAGTGTGAGTGGAGATTAACACACATCTAACAACCCCCCCCCCCCCCCCATTAACCAGGATCAACTACAACAACCACATCAACTGCAGTGAGCGCTCAAGTCAACATTTGTACCTGTGTCGACGACAGATACTATCTGTGAGCCCTCTCCTAGGTTTGTCTCCAGGACATTTTTGTCCATCCAGTTTTTTTTTTTTACCATTCACTATTCCCTGAGGTTAATCATTTGTCCGTGTGTCTTCGTTTTATATCAAGCTGTTGGTTGTGTTTTGTCCCCCCCCCCCCCCCCTTTTTTTGAACAGGCGTAAAAATCATCTATTTATGAGACATCTACAGAGAATTAACACTATTTTATCAAGATGAAGATTTTTGTAGCTTTGGGAAAGGGTAGGTGGGGGCGGGCAGCCGGGACCCATAAGCGACGTGCACAGGACTTAGACGTTTGACTCTTGTTTTCAGTGTGAACTTTCACCTCTAAAGACCTTGTGGATAAGTATGGTGTGTCGTAACTGTAAGGACCATCATTTGCACTGACTCAGAAGTCTGCACAAAAACATGCATGTATTCTGCCCTGGCATGAGTAACTGAGATTTCTTCAACAATAAATGTTTCCTTCCCGTTTGATCTCCATGTTTTCTTTCTGCACTAGGCACAGCTACCTCAACGCTAATAATATGACTACCGATAACTACCCGTGTTTCTCACTAAGCTTTTCATAAACATTGTCATATTGAGTGTTGAGGTATGCACCATTTTGCTTTTGCAGAAAGAAATAAAGCCCTCATTTGCCTTTCATGTTATTTTAAGATCTTTAAAAAAAAGTTTTATCTGTGTTCTTTTTATGTTTCTTGAGTGGGGTTAGGACTAAATGTTACCTTAGTTCGATTCAAAGCAATTATTTTATATAGACAAGCCTGTCGTTAAACACGTTTACTTGAACACAACATATTCTATTGTTATTCCCATAAAGGTTCACTTTTTTTAGGTTTAGCTTTCATTTACGGGCACTGTAGTTTCTTTATTACAATAATTATGATATAGATTATGTATATTGTGCACATACTGTACTTGAATATGTATAAATGCACCAAGGGGCTGATTTATCTTATCAGTTGAGCACAAGATGGATGCTTGGTGGGACCTTTATGTGGTCTGGATTGCCTGTTTGGGTGTGTCACTAAGCGGAGACTGCTTTGGCCATAGTATATAGGCCCAACTCTAAAAGGCTAAGATGACTGGCTGGTAGAAGAGTCTGTATATCTGTACATAGCACACAAAATAGTATCTATGTGATGGAGTTTTACAGTGCCTCCATACCTTTACACTAGTTTACTTGTGTGTTTTAGACACACTGTAGGTAGGTATTCCTGGAAAGCATGCCCTCGCCGATACCAGGCCAGTAAGCGCTTGAGATTTCTTAAACCTAACTGCTATTTCTTCCAATGCCTTCTGCCTGTTAACCCAACAAAGTGAGTACCCTCTGCCTGCATGCTTTCTGCCCACTAGTGTCTCCTCTCATCCTGTCGCTGTCACACACCGAGCCTTGCTGTCTGAGTCTGACAGCAGTAACTCTTCTCCTTGTTGAAAGAATAAGTGTCGAGTCTGTGCTCTTGGTCTTTGATACATTCTTTAAATGGTACCATTCCATGAGTGATATTACATTAAGTGTCAGCCAAACCTACACTATAGGATTAAGACCCTGTGTCTGTCTTAGTTCCACCTGGATCAAGTCTGTTTTTAAGGGATTGATGTGTAAAGTCATTACTGGTAGCAAGTTTTGGCCTCTGACATGCGACTCGCAGGGCATGGTGTTTCACTTAATATGGCTTACTGCATTTATTCCCATCCTGCTTGTATGTGGCATGGCCCTAGACATTATGACTGTAAGTAGAAAATGAAGCAGTAGATTACCTTTTAATAATGGCTTTTTGTTCACCATGCCTTTTTAAATGTCTAGTGAGGAAGCCATGCCTCTGGTTTGCACCTTTTGCTTCTTTGACCTATGCCATATTTCTGTCGTCCTCTGATTGATTGGTTTCTCTCTTTCTCTGTTCTCTCTGCAGCTAGTGCCGTGTAAACCCGCCCCTCTAAATCCCTTGCAGGAACTGTAAGGTTTTAGTGTTGTGTATGTGTTTTTTGAGCAGCACCACATCTTCCAAGACCTGCATGTCAAAGAGATAAAGACATGATTGATACATTTCATAAGCAATTCCATTACAAAAAAAAGTACTAATAATCAAATGGTAAATATTTTAAACAGAATGGGCATAAATGGGTATGAAGTGTTTTTGGAATCAAATGAACCAGTCCCTCAACCCTTACTGCATGGGGAGCCTTAGTGGCCTTCAAACTAGACAAGACAGAGTTCTCATGCCATCTTAATAAACTTAATGTCATAGTTTTATATTAATGTACAATATTCCATGATGCATGTCCTCTGAAGCAGTGAATTATTTGATCAGATGTGTAATAGTTAATGTATAGTATTGCTAAATTAAAGACATTCATTTACGAACAATAGTACATCTTTTCCTAAGGAAATCTTTTTTTGAATAGGATGTGTAAAATAACGACTATTTGCTTTGCACTGTGATGTGCGATATGTTTGAAGCAGATTTTGCAGTATCTGGGAAGGGCGGGGTGCGGTGATACAGTGATGCATACATTATCTTGAAAGCAGTCAGTCCCTTCAATGGCACGTGTTTGCCAAACTGTACTGCAATTTCAGAGCTGACGATTGTATTATGTATCACATGATTTGTGGTTTCAGGTAAATAAAGCGATTATACATGATGTGTTGCTTTATCGTCTATATGCCAGTTTGGAGAGGTCTTCATTTGAAGCTACCTTGCTTGTAGCCTAAAAACAAGGATGTTTTAGAGTTGCTCCTCAACAGGTCACTAAAACAAATGACCAAACTATGTAATAAAGGAATGTCAGGTCATGAGACCTTGTCATGATTTCATTTTATATCTT
Organism: Salmo salar; assembly: GCF_965601325.2. Taxonomy (NCBI): domain Eukaryota; kingdom Metazoa; phylum Chordata; class Actinopteri; order Salmoniformes; family Salmonidae; genus Salmo; species Salmo salar. The sequence goes on from NC_138310.1 coordinate 19,376,424, forward strand.
CAAAACATATATACAATGCACAATACATGCTTATACACATTTGCATTGGAAAACTAGTAACATTACTTTGCAAAAAAATGTGAGTCAAATGAAATGACCACATGATTGACACATTAAACATTGAAAGGGAAAGTGTCACCAGTTTCACACCAATATTTTTCTTAAGAGAAGCATGTTAATACATGCAAATGTTCAGGGGTAAATAAACACTGAACAGAAATTAATTAACGTCATTGGTTTCATAGATTTCCTGTTTACCAGAGACAAAACAAGCAAACCGTAAAGGCAAACTCCAAGACCATGACCCAGCAATCCTAAATGGCTGCCTCACCTCGTCTCCTTTACTCTAGGACATAAATTAGTAACGATCGCAAACTAGGAAAGGCGGAGTTAAGCTTACTGAATTCTCTGCCCATCGGAGTCATGAGTAAAATGATGCGTCCATCCCAAAAAAGCAGTGGCTGCTATGCTGACTTCTATATAACCCTGGGATGGGGCTATACACACCCATATTGAGTGGGTGACTAGAGCAGTACATCAGGTAGCCCATGATGCCCATGTGTGGTTTACTCCCCCTGCCCCCTCTCTGCCCTTGGGATCACTGCAGTGGGCCTGCTGGGTCACTGCATGCCAAACCACTGCTCCTGGTCTGCCCACTGGGCTGCCTCACTGTCACTGCCTTCCAGGTCTCCATCCTCCCCACTGCCCTCCATGTCATCACCATCCAACTCCACAGTGGCATCAGCAGGGCTCTCCTCCTTCTCCATCTTCTGCATTCCTTCCAGAGACTTCTGGTCATTTGGGTCCAGGCTGAGAGACCAACAGTGTCAGATGATGGAGAAACATGGGCATTCTCAAGATCAAAAGTGCAATGTTTACATATTTGAGAAAGAAAATAGGCCTAAGGGCGACACTGCTTTAACGTTTCATGAGGTGTGTAAAACACTGGACTTGTGTGTAACATTACCTAAGTGCTATGCTGTATTGGTCCATTGCCTCTTGATAATCATTGACCGCCACAAGGAAATCCCCCAGCATTCTGTGCAGCACACAGTCACTCTGATTGGCTAAGGCATTCCGGAGAAGAGCAATCCCTTCCTCATATTTCTGTTCCCGACCTGAAATAGGATAACAAACAATATCCAAAATCTTTTCCCTTACACTTATGAAGATGCAAAGGTTGTAAATCTCTACAGCACAACAGCTGATAAGGATAGGTACCAAGCTACATACTTAGCAGCTCTGCCTTTTTGACCACAGCCTTGGTGTAGTCAGGCCTCTGAGCTAGCGCCTTGTCCAGCAGGGTTTTGGCCTTCTCCTGGGTCACAGGATCCTCCAGGCAGACTGTGGCCAGGATGGTTAGAGTCTGGGCATTCGCTCCCAGGGTTTTATAGATGTTATTGGCCATCCCCATCGCCTCTCGGATCCCATTGGATGCCAGGTAACAGTCAATCAGACCTGAGGACAGAAGTCTCATTACTACCTCAATACTAGTAGCAACAAATAATATATGCCATTTAGCAGATGCTTTTATCCAAAGTGACAGAGTAATGCGTGCAAAAATGTTGCTTATGGATGGCCCCAGGAATAGAACCTACAACCGCCATGCTCTACCCTCTGAGCCATACAAGACTACAAAACAATTTGCAAGCAAACTTGCATTGGATGTTTGATGTGGGGGCTGTTCCCAAGTCTAAACAAATTTTCATTAGAATGATTATCATAACAAGTAGGTCCCCTTGCCTTCGTAGCAGTCCAGACGGCATGGCGCCAGGCGCATGGCCTCTCTAAAGTGGATTATGGCCTCCTGAACTCGGCCCATGTTCCTCAGTGCTGCCCCCTTCAGGAGGAGGGCCTGCACACTGTTGCTGTTCAGCTGGATGGCCTTGGCACCCAGGTAGAGGGCCCGGGAGTAGCGCTTACTGTAGAAGCTGTGACATCTGAGCCACCAAAAACAGATAGGTAGGAACATGTATTTAGTGTACATAGACTGAAAAACAGGCTTTTTAAATGTTTTATTAAACTTATAACAAAATAAACACTTTATTATAGATTAATAAAAATAAAAACTGCACTCAATTTAGTATTTCAACGACATGGATCTTATCATACGTTTATTTCTGGTCACTGAAGATCACTTACCCAGATATGACCCAGGGCTCTGCATGCTGATCTGAGATGTTAAAAAGTCTTCCTCCAAGGACCTCAACATCCTCCAGGTGTCCCTCACGTGCCATAAGGTAGCCATATACATCCATGCCTGACAGCAAATGTAGACAACATAACTGAATTAGTCCAAATAATTAATTAATATAAATATATATAATTAGTTAATGTCTTAGATAAGCATTGCTAGCCTGGCTTAGTGAGTCCTAAAAAATGTATGTATATGATGGGTTTTTCTGATACCAGCTGTCCAGTACCTTTGATCAGATAAGGGTCCAGCATCTGGGCCTGCTCAAACTTCAGGATGGAGTTCTTTGTGTCACCTGCCCTGAAGTAGACATCTGCCAGGCTCACCAGCAGGTCCACATTGTCCCGCAATAAAGACTTTTTCTCCAGAGAGCTGAGAAGGGGAATCAGGGAACACAGAGACACCCAGAATGAGAGCCCGAGCTTAACAATACCAGAGATGATGATTCATGAAATGAATAACGCTCCCATGGCGGTGAGGCACTGGTCTGCTCACCAGATGGTGTTGATTGCTCTGTGGTTGTCCCCTGCATGTATGAAGGCATAGGCTTTGATCCATGCAGAGAGCCAGTCCAGGTTGGGAATACTCTGGATCACATCCATAGTCATGGATGCCACCTCAGCTCCCTTCACTGACAGAGACAGGAGACCTACAACAGACAAGGAGTTCAAAGAACTCTTCAAAACGTAGAGCACAATAACACGGGGTGTTGGAATGTCTGTGTGGTGCACTACAGAAACATCCCAGTCACTAGTCCATACCAATGATGGCATCCAGTGCCAGAGGACACTGTCTCAGGACCTCTTTGTAGCTTGTGACAGCAGAGCGTTCCTGCCCAGCCTTCCTGTACAGATTTGCCAGCATCATGTTGATCTGAAAAGGATAAACAAATATGCAATTCCTCGCAAGAATCTCAGCTACTTTACTTTATTGAAATAGTCATAAACGGCACCGCAAGCTTAGCTGACATTGAGAGAAGATGAGGGGGCTTTCCGGAGGGGACCTTGAACTTCGCTCCCTACCTTTGGGGTTCTCTGTCTAGATGGAATCCCATCAAGCACTGCAATGGCATCCTTATCCAGCTTCAGGATGGTGTAGCACTCTGCAATCTTATACTTGACCTCAATCTCTGAGGGCAAACTCTGGGAAAAAGACAAATGTCAGTGGTCAATTCAGAAGGCAATGTGATTCCTTCCAGCACATTGTGCACAATTATGTACAGTGTATTCGGAAAGAATTCAGACCCCTTCACTTATTCCACATTTTGTTATGTTACAACCTAATTTAAAATTGATTAAATTAATTGTTTTCCTCATCAGTTGACACACAATACCCCATAATGACAAAGCGAAAACAGGTTTAGACATTTTTGCAAATTCATATTTTTTTTAAAAAGAATTAACAGAAATACATTATTTACATAAGTATTCAGACCCTTTGCTATGAGACTTGAAATTGAGTTCAGGTGTATCCAGTTTCCATTGATCATCCTTGATGTTTCTTCAACTTCATTGGGGTCCACCTGTGCTAAAGTCAATTGATTGGAAAGGCACACACCTGTCTATATAAGGTCCCATGGTTGACAGTGCATTTCAGAGCAAAAACCAAGCCATGAGTTCGAAGGAATTGTCCGTAGAGCTCGAGACGGGATTGTGTTGAGGCACAGATCTGGGGAAGCTTAACAAAACATTTCTGCAGCAGTGAAGGTCCCCAAGAACACAGTGGCCTCCATTATTCTTAAATGGAAGAAGTTTAAAACCATAAAGACTCTTCCTAGAGCTGGTATCCCGGCCCGAACTGAGCAATCAGGGGAGAAGGGCCTTGGTCAGGGAGGTAACGAAGAACCTGATGGTCACTCTGACAGAGTTCCTCTGTGGTGATGGGAAAACCTTCCAGAAGGACAACCATCTCTGCAGTACTCCACCAATCAGGCCTTTATGGTAGAGTGGCCAGATGGAAGCCACTCCTCAGTAAGAGGCACATGACAGCCCCCTTGGAGTTGCCAAAATGCACCTAAAGGTCTCTCAGACCATGAGAAACAAGATTCTCTGGTCTGATGAAACCAATATTTAACTATTTGGCCTCAATGCTAAGCGTCACGTCTGGAGGAAACCAGGCACCGCTCATCACCTGGCAAATACCATCCCTATGGTGAAGCATGGGGTTGGCACCATCATGCTGTGGTGATGTTTTTCAGTAGCAGGTACTGGGAAACTTGTCAGGATCGAGGGAAAGATGAACGGAGCAAAGTGCAGAGAGATCCTTGATGAAAACCTGCTCCAGAGCGCTCAGGACTTCGGACTGGAGCGACGGTTCACCTTCCATAAGGACAACGAACCTAAGCCAGCGCCCGACTTGAACCCGATAGAACATCTCTGGAGAGACCTGAAAGGTTTAGAGGATCTGCAGAGAAGAATGGGAGAAAATCCCTAAAGACAGGTGTGCCAAGCTTGTAGCATCATACCCAAGAAGACTAGAGGCTGTAATCGTTGCCAAAGGTGCTTCAACAAAGTACTGAGTAAATGGTCTGAATACTTATGTAAATGTGATTTCAGTTTTTTATTTAATACATTTGCAAACATTTTTAAAAACCTGTTTTTGCTTTATCATTATTGGGTATTGTGTGTAGTTGAGGGGGGAAAACAATTTCATACATTTTAGAATAAAGGTAACATAACAACATGTGGAAAAAGTGAATGGGTCTGAATACTTTCTGAATACACTGTATACTGTCTGTAGAGCGGGTCAGTCAAATGTGCATTATTTTAAATTAATGACATTTATGCTTGTTGCTAATATAGATATGTGTTGTAATTGACAGAGTTGGGAGCCTTGCACACCTGTGACTGTATGGAGGATGCAGTTCCCCCAGTAGATGGGCGAACTTTGGACGTTTTGCTGAGCACTTTCTTCTGCTGCAGTGCCATGTTGTACTTGCAGGCAGCATTACGGTACTCCTTGTCATGGAAGATGGCATCTGCATGGTAAACCAGCAACTGGTACTTCTGGGATGGTGAGAACAGCTCTCTGCAAGAAAAGATATGGCATGCGCATCAATGGCACAGTATTTGACTGACTAACTTAAGTGATCAAGATCAATAGCAATCAACATACAACATATTCACAACGTCAGAATTAATCCATCTTATTACATTTTCACCCATCTTAAGCGATCTAGTTAACGTTTGCTAGCTTGCTACAAGTGCTTGCTTGTCTCGTGACGATCAGCATGCATTCATTAGGACACATGTTTTTATCAATTGTACAGAATGATATGCTTCAAAGCTGATCGAACGGAATGAATAGCTAGCTAGTTAGATACAATGTGGATGTTCAGTAATAACGTTAGCTAGTTAGCCTACAAGCTAATACTTACGGATTGTTATTGCTCATTGTTAGCAGTAAGCTACTCATTATCCGAACGTTTGAGTGTAGTCCCGCAGCGGCCATATCCCGTACATGATCTATGACGTTCATTTCGATGTATTTTGATGGGTGTCTTTGAGATAAAAAAAAATATCTAAAGTTATACGATTGCAGTTAGTCAGTTAACTTACTAGCTTTCATCACAAACTGCGATGTATTAAATATGGCGCCGGAAGTTGGCAAGTTGAAGGACCCATGAATTATGTTTTGCTTTTATAAAAACAACATCCTATCCTTGATACATGTGGCATACATATAACTTATTTTTTCTCCTTGGTGTAAATTATTTAAATTGTAAAATAATACGTTTTAAATACACACTCAAAGTTTTCATGATCAGGAGAAAGTCTAGCCAGCTATAGTTTCTGCCCAAGCGCTGTTGGAACAAATCTTACCACTATCCTGTCATAACACGGAGGTAGCCAATTTAATTTTATTATTTTCCTCAGTGTTTGGCAACACATTATTTTTTTGGTTGAAGCCCACATACAATGACTGAACAATCAGCATTACTTCTTCGAAAGCAATTGGCAGGTAAGACACCCAAGCTACGTAGCTATCTAGCCTAGCTAACCAGCCGCCGGGTTCAACGAGGGCAGCCACGATTGTTTGTTTACATTAGTGCACTGATCTTGGCTGTAAACACAGTCTAGTTATATATATTTTCCGCAAAATTATCATGTTAAGATGACGGAATTCAACTGCACAACTAACCCCATTTATGCATTGACGTAGTTTAAACTAGCGAGATAGCTAGTTTAACATATTGACTGTCAATGAGAACGTCACCAGCGTTACGTTAGTTGGCTAGCTAGGAAGTCAATATTTTGTTACTGATTCGAACTATAGAGGAAATAACTATCTAATTTAGCCCTAACCTAATCTTACACCAACCTCTGTCTGCACTGAAACACAACCCTAGTGGGCTATTAACATGATCAGGCTTGCTATTAGCTAGCTGACAAGCTAGCCAAGGAACAAAGGAATAATCGTCCCCAGGCCCATCTGACAATGGTGGGAACATCACATCATTGTTAGCCTGTTCACTCGTTCTGGCAATGGCATACGTTCACTGTAGCTAACTCCATTAGCTGTTGACAGCTAGCATATACGGTAAATCTATTTGAATTCAATCACTTTTTGACAACCCCCCTTTTGATTTGAACGAAACCTACCATACATATTTGCTCATTGTATAAGTTCTCAGAAAGTTACTATTTGGACCTGAATGCCAAAACGTTCAAGAGGTTAAGGTAACCAAAGTTGACCCATTTTGCGTTCACTGCAAAATATGAAAGTTCGAGATTGCTTTCATTTAAAAGCTTACAAACAAAGTGGTCAAACAGTTTTATAATTTCAGAATTTTTGGTATTTTTTTTAAACCTTATTAACGTCAATTATCCAAACGCGTAAACTTCGATTTTTTTTTCAAATGTGCATATGTTGTAGTTTAGACCCTATTTTACATAATATCTGTTTTTTTCTGTTGTGACCACCATCGGTTGAGACACAACATTCTCTTTAATACATGGTGAATGTCATGTTTTGGCTGATAAATGTACTAAAATTGGAATAAAAATGAAATGTCGACTTTGAAATTGTACCACAAAGCTCATTGGAGCTCCACACATCAGCGAATGTTGACTTGAATGGGAACTGTTGTTTTAAATTATACTGTCAATCTTCCATAGGAAACCTTTTCAAATCATAGAAATATAGATAATAGAAATTACAATTTAAGTTGACATTCGACGGTGGGTGGCGAGGCGGTCATCTTTGGGGTAGTAATTAAAGTAAAACATTTTATTCAAGTTCAATGGTGTACCAGCTAAATTGCAGTGGTCTGAAGGAATAGGTCCATTTTATGAATTCTATTGGTGAAATGACACCCACCCTGTATTCAAGAGCATTTTGTTTCTCAACTGATAGTGGGCACAACACAAACACCTTAGATGATCTGAAATGGGGTCTTAGCTACAACATGCGAATATAAAAATAATCAGAGTTTAGGTGATTTAAGGTCATTGATATTAAAGGTTTAAAAATGACAATTTTTATTGAACTTAGTTTTAGTTTGACAGCACTGTTTGTAAGCTTTTTAAATTATATAAAACTCAACCATTTATATTTTCCAGTGATGAAGACATGGATGTCTCATGGTATGGTGGTGTATGCAAAATGGGTCAACTTTGAGCACCTTTATCTTTTGAATGTTTTTGCGTTCAGGTACAAAAAGTCACTTTGACCACTTCTTCCATAGGCAAACATCTATGGAAAGTTTTGTTTAAATCAAAAGGGATGCTGTCAAAAAGTAATTTAATTAAAATGGCTTTAACAAGCGCAGTGGTCTAAGGAACTGCAGTGCTAGCTGTGCCACCAGAGATTCTGGGTTCGAGTCCAGGCTCTGTCGCAGCCGGCCGCGACCTGGAGGCCCATGGTGCGGTGCACAATTGGCCCAGCGTCGTCAGGGTTAGGGAGGGTTTGACCGGCAGGGATATCCTTGTATCATCATGCACTAGCGACTCCTGTGGCGGGCCGGGCGCAGTGCATGCTGACCAGGTCGCCAGGTGTACGGTGTTTCCTCCGACACATTGGTGCGGCTGGCTTCCGGGTTGGATGTGCATTGTGTCAAGAAGCAGTGCTGCTTGGTTGGGTTGTGTTTCGGAGGACGCATGGCTCTCGACCTTCGCCTCTCCCGAGTCCGTACGGGAGTTGCAGTGATGAGACAAGACTGTAACTACTACCAATTGGATACCACGAAATTGGGGAGGGGGAAAAAAAATGGCTTTAACAATACAGGTTTTAATTCTGCTATAGAGTGCATTCAGAAAGTATTCATAACACTTGACATTTTGTTGTTGACAGCCTGAATTCAAAATGGATTCAATTGTTTTTTCCTTTCACCCATCTACACACAATACCCCCATAATGACAAAAGGAAAACATGTTTTTAGACATTTCTGCAAATGTATTAAAAATTAAATATATAAATATCTACTTTACGTAAGTATTCACACCCCTGAGTCAATACATGTTAGAATAACCTTTGGCAGCGATTACAGCTGAGAGTCTCTCTGGGTAAGTCTCTGAGCTTTGCACACTTGGATTGTACAACATTTGCACATTATTCTTTTAAAACTACTTCAAATTCTTTCAAGTTAGTTGTTGATCATTGCTAGGCAACCATTGTCAAGTCTTGCCATAGCTTTTCAAGCCGGTTTAAGTCAAAACTGTAACCAGGCCACTCAGGAACATTCAATGTCGTTTTGGTAAGCAACTCCAGTGTATATTTGGCCTGTGTTTTAGGTTATTGTCCTGCTGAATGGTGAATTTGTCTCCCAGTGTCTGTTGAGAAGCTGACAACCAGGTTTTCCTCTAGGATTTTGCCTGTGCTTAGCTCTACTTTAAAAAAATAAAAATGTTGTTAAAAAAAAGCTCCCTATTCCTTGCTGATGACAGGCATACCCATAACATGATGCAGCCACCACCATGCTTGAAAATATGAAGAGTGGTACTCAGTGATGTGTTGGATTTGCCCCAAACATAACTCTTTGTATTCAAGACATAAAGTTAATTTCTATGTCTATTTTCTTTTCTTTTTTTGCAGTTTTACTTTAGTGTCTTATTGCAAACAGGATGCATGTTTTGGAATATTTTTATTCTGTACAGGTTTCCTCCTTTTCACTCATTAAAGTTAGAATTGTGGAGTAACTACAATGTTGTTGATCCATCCTCAGTTTTCTCCCGTCACAGCTATTAAACTCTGTTTTAAAGTCAACATTGGCCTCATGGTGAAATCCCTGAGCGGTTTTCTTCCTCTCTGGCAAATTAGTTAGGAAGGATACCTGTATCTTTGTAGTGACTAGGTGTATTTATACACCATCCAAGTGTAATTAATAACTTCACCATGCTCAAAGGGATATTCAATGTCTGCTTTTTTTTTTACCCATCTACCGATAGATGCCTTCTTGGCGAGGCACTGGAAAACCTCCCTTGTCTTTAGGTGACTGTTTGAAATTCACTGCTTGACTGAGGGACCTTACAATTATCTGTATGTGTGGGGTACAAAGATGAGGTAGACATTCAAAAATCATGTTAAACACTAGTATTGCACAGTGAGTCCATACAACTTACGTGACTTGTTGAGCAGATTTTTACTCCTGAACTTATTTAGGCTTGCCATAACGAATAGGTTGAATACTGACTGACTCAAGACATTTCAGATTTTTATTCATTAGAAACAATGTCTGCACATAATTCCGCTTTGACATGATGGGTTTTGTGTGTAGGCCAATGACACCATCTCAGTTTAATACATTTTAAATTCTGTCTGTAACACAACAAAATGTGGGAAAAGTCAAGACGTTTGAATACTTTCTGAAGGCAAAGTATTAACTAACCCCATCTTCTTCTGTATCTTAGTAAATAGCTTTACGTTTATATCTTGGCAGTTGTCAGACACATGAACATTCTTTCAGCCGATGGAAGTTCAGTTTTGTGCACCTGAGGGGGGGTTACATGTTGGTCACACTGACAATAGGGACTCTCTTTTTCTAGCTCTGTCTACACAACTTTTCACTGTTCATTTTGCCTCTTTTTGTTAGTTGTTGCATTTTGTTACCGTGTGTCTTTCTATTTCAGAGCTCAACAAGAACCCAGTGGAGGGCTTTTCAGCGGGCCTAATAGATGATGAGGATATATACAAATGGGAGGTGGTCATCATAGGGCCACAAGACACCCTCTTGTAAGTTAGGACATTTATTCGAGAATGTGTCTGAACATAGGTTGATATTCTCTAAAGAAAAGGAGTACATACTTTGAATGTACTCTCAGATGGGTAAATGGGGATGATGACTGTTTTGACCTTGGCGGAGCTGCTCTTCTTCCCGGGGAAGGCCTGCCCGCGCCAAGACCTCTCCATCACGGTTGAGTACTCCACATTGTCCCCCTCCCAGAAGGCAAAGAATCTTGGCGTGACCCTGAACAACACCCTGTCATTCTCTGTAAACATCAAAGCAGTGACTCGCTCCTGCAAGTTCATGCTCTACAACATCCGTGGAGTACGACCCTTCCTCACACAGAAAGAGGCAACGGTCCTATTCCAGGCTCTTGTCATCTCCTGTCTAGACTAATGCAGCTACAGTATCTCTTGGCTGGGCTTCCTGCTTGTGCCATCAAACCCCTGCAACTTATCCAGAATGCTGCAGCCTACCTGGTGCTCAACTTTCCCATGTCACCGTGCTCCTCCGCACACTCTACTGGCTTCCAGTCGAAGCTTGCATCCACTCCAGGACCATGGTGCTTACCTACCGAGCAGCAAGAGGAACTGCCCCTTTCTACCTCCAGGCTATGCTCAAACCCTACACCCCAACCCGAGCACTCTTCCACCTCTGGTCTCTTGGTGTCCCACCCCTACGGAGGGCCAGCTCCTGCTCAGCCCAGTCAAAGCTCTTCTCTGTCCTGGCACCCCAATGGTGGAACCAGCTTCCCTCTGAGGCTAGGACCGCAGACTCCCTGCCCACCTTCCGAAAACGTCTGAAACCCTACCTCTTAAATGAATCCCACAGCCCCCTTTCCATGACATAGACTGACCAGGTGAATCCAGGTGAAAGCTATGATTCCTTATTGATGCCACCTGTTAAATCCACTTCAATCAGTGTAGATGAAGGGGAGGAGACAGGTTAAATAAGGATTTTTAATCCTTGAGACAATTGAGACATGGATTGTGTGTGTGTGCCATTCAGAGGATGAATGGGCAAGACAAAAGATGAGTGCCTTTGAACGGTGTATGGTAGTAGATGCTAGGGACACCGGTTTGAGTGTCAAGAACTGCAACGCAGCTGGGGATTTTCACGCTCAACATTTTCCCGTGTGTATCAAGAATAGTCCACCACACAAAGGACATCCAGCCAACTTGGCACAGCTGTGGGAAGCATTGGACCAGCATCCCTGTAGAACGCTTTTGACACCTTGCAGTCCATGCCCCGACGAATTGAGACTGTTCTCAGGGCAAAAGGGGGTGCAACTCAATATTAGGAAGGTGTTCCTAATGTTTTGTACACTGTGTGAATATAGTCCTACTTTACTGACTGTGAGCTGGGTGAGACAACCACATATCTTAAGATGAATGCGCTAATTGTACGTCGCTGTGGATAAGAGCATCTGCTAAATGACCCCAATGTGAAATGCGTTGCTTCCTCTGTTCTCTTCCTTACAGTGAAGGAGGGTTTTTCAAGGCATACCTGACCTTTCCCTATGATTATCCACTACGGCCTCCCAAGATGAAGTTCATCACTGAAATCTGGCATCCTAATGGTAAACACACTTGTCACACGTTATGAGCCCTACTAAACCTAGAGCTGTAACCTTTTAAAATCATTGGAGTGGGATTTGTGTCCCCTACCATGTTTGCTGTTTACTAGTGTATATAATGACTTCATCTCTCTTAGTGGCAAAGAATGGTGATGTATGTATCTCAATACTGCATGAGCCAGGAGAGGACAAGTTTGGCTATGAGAAACCAGAGGAACGTTGGCTTCCAATCCACACTGTAGAGACTATTATGATTAGTGTGATCTCCATGCTGGCCGACCCTAACAGTGATTCGCCTGCTAATGTGGATGCCGCGGTGAGTTGTAATAATAAATGTATGTAACACTGTGTTACAATACCCAAGTACGTCCAGAACCTGTGTCAAAGTGACAATGACAACTGTGCTACTGAGTTTTTGCCTGTCCCACAGAAAGAGTGGAGGGAGGATCCTAATGGTGAATTCAAGAGGAAGGTGGCTCGCTGTGTACGGAAAAGCCAGGAGATGGCATTTGACTAGAACCCAGACTCAGTGGCAAAGTTCCAGGGTGAGTAAGCAACATTCACCTACCTACTCATTCTTGTTGTTATTTAAAGGAATGCAATCATTATTTTGTAATGTTCAGTTTTGACTGTTCTGTTTCATACTTGACTGTGGTAGAAAACATTGAATGTTTTTCCCCTCTTCCATCTAGCTAAAGGAAATGGCTTCAGAAGGAAAATAGTCCGTTCAGACTAGGCTTTTGCACCCCTTCTTTTGCCAATCAAGGGATTTGGTCGGCCAGCCACTTTTTTTCTTTTTTTTTCAAACGAAGAATGAATGTGAGAAACCTACCAGCAAATATTTCCCTCCATTTCCTACCTGGAATTGTATATTTCGTTTTATTTATTTGGAAAAATATGATGTAAGATATGTCACTACTGTAAATTAACTAGCTTTTTTTTAAAATCTGCTGCTGAACAGTTTCTACTTTATACCAGGTTTCTTATGCAATTCGTTCGTTGTGCTTGAAGAATTTAAAACAAATGAAAGCCAGTTCTTCTCATTATTAGGTTCTCACCAAGTGTCCCATCTTCAGTCACCTCTACAGAATGCGGGCCTGCCAGCAAAACCATGTCAAGCATGTTTTCGTCATTCAACACCTGTCATTTGATCACTGCTGCCTTATGTTAGGTCTACTCTCTCTTGGTGGTTGACCTCTCCCTGGAGGGTTTGATCAGTGTGCTTGTTGACTGGGTCCTCTACCCAGATAATCACAATGTCTGTTACCAATCATGTCACTCTGCTTTAATGAAACTTTTTCCAAAACAACCAAAAAGTTCTATGTGGTTAAGAATGAAGCTGTGATTATTCAGTGGATATACCAGTTTTCTGGCATCTGAATTTACCTCAACTTAAAATGATATTTATCTTTTGGTTTTGTAGTTATTTGATTTGTTCTTAGTCTAGTGTTACATGGGAGCTGTAAATGTGATTGACATGACTTGTCCCTCTGAGGTGGTTTCTGGGTGATGGGCGGCACGTTTGGCTTCTTGGTGCATGTGTACCGTTATTATTTTATCAGATCTTGTAGAATTCACATCTACCCCTAGATTTCTATTCTGACTTGTGTATTCAGATTGAGTACAAAAGTCTCAAACTAAGGCCATCTAATGTTCTGTTATTGGCGCAGCCTATTGTGGACAACCTGTTTTTCTTTAAGGAATGACAGAAGTCTCATAATATTAACCACCATCTATTTACTCTTGGTGAAACCAGGTGGTAAATTACTGGGAGGCATGCATTTACACCATTAGTTAAAAATGTGTACCATATGCATCAGGTATCTAGGTCTGTTTTGTCTGTTACATGGGATTTTGCTGTTGGATTGTTGACATGTGAAAAGGAATGGAAAAAATGTAAAGTAATCTGGTATCAAGTGTTATTCTGAAAGGGAAAAAAATGGACAGCTTTCTGATGCATGTTGATTTAATATTATGCATAACAATCAATGTTTGAATTGTGGTGGGGTGCTTTGCCACAGGCTTAATAATCCAACTTTGCTTTGATCGTGTTCATTAGAGCCACCCTAAAGCCGACACCAAATCATCAACAACAATGTCATAGTCATGACCGATACTTTAAGACTATCAAATGACAAACCACTAATGACACATGCAGTCATGTTTGCAGGTTGATTTGCCAACAAATTAGCTATGCTGGGATTGCATACAAATGCAGGTATTATTCATATATTTCGATGTGACATATGGTTTACAATTGATGGTATTGTGTAGGCTTTGACACAACTTCTTTGTACTCTTTAGATTTCACCTCAGACCGGTGTTCACTGTATTTGCATAAGAGACTTTGTGCGTTTAAAACATCATGAAGCAATACACTCTGATCATTTCAATCATGTTTTTCCCAGGTAACCCTGTTATCTCACCCTATCCCCCTTGTTTGTTGTGTTTACCACTTTATGTTTATGCCATGTGTATTTGACATGAGCTCAATAAAATGTGTTAACTGTCATACTTTTTGTATTTTTGTTTTATTTATCTAGTGTTGGTCTAATCGGATGGGAAGAGAGAATTGGTAAATTTACTTAAGGTGCATTCGGAAAGTATTCAGAGCCCTTGACTTTTTCCACATTTGGTACGTTATAGCCTTATTCTAAAATGTATTAAATATTTTTTTCCCCCCTCAATCTGCCCATAATGACAAAGCGAAAACAGGTTTTTAGAAATCTTTGCAAATTTATACAAAATAAACAAATACCTTATTTACATAAGTATTCAGACCCTTTGCTATGAGACTCAATGTAGATCAGGTGCATCCTGTTTCCATTGGTCGTCTTTGAGATATTTCTACAACTTGATTTGCATCCACCTGTGATAAATTGATTGGACATGATTTGGAAAGGCAAACACACCTGTCTATATAAGGTCCTACAGTTGACAGTGCACGTCAGAGCAAAAACCAAGCCATGAAGTCGAAGGAATTGTCTGTAGAGCTCCAAGACAGGATTGTGTCGTGGCACAGATCTAGGGAAGGCTACCAAAACATTTCTGCAGCATTGAAGGTCCCCAAGAACACAGTGGCCTTCATCATTCTTAAATGGAAGTTTGGAACCACTGAGACTTCCTAGAGCTGGCCGCCCGGCCAAACTGAGCAATCGGGGGAGGAGGGCCTTGGTCAGGGAGGGGACCAAGAACCCGATGGTCACTCTGACAGAGCTCTGGAATTCCTCTGTGGAGCTGTGAGAAACTTCCAGAAGAACAACCAGCTCTGCAGCACTCCAACAATCAGGCCTTTTATGGTAGAGTGGCCAGATGGAAGCCACTCCTCAGTAAAAGGCACATGACAGCCAATGGTGTAAAAATACTTACGTATTAAAGTCATTTTTGGGGTATTTGTACTTTACTATTTATGTTTTTCTCAACTTTTACTTCACTGCATTCCTAAAGAAAATATTGTACTTTTTACTCCATACATTTTCCCTGAAAATTGTGAAATTCATGCACTTATCAAGAGAACACGTGGTCATCCCTACTGCCTGTGTTCTGGTGGACTCACTAAACACAAATGCATCTTTTGTAAGTAATGTTAGAGTGTTGGAGTGTGCTCCTGGCTAACTGTACATTTTAAAAACAAGAAAATGGTGCTGTCTGCTTTGCTTAATATAAGGAATTTGAAATTATTTATACTTTTACTTTTGATACTTAAGTATATTTTAGCAATTAAATGTACTTTTGATACATAAGAATATTTCAAACCAAATACCTTTAGACTTTACTCAAGTAGTATTTTACTGGGTGACTTTCACTTTTACTTGAGTCATTTTCTACTAAGGTATCTATACTTTTACTCAAGTATGACAATTGGGTACTTTTTCCACCACTGATGTCAGCCGCTTGAAGATTGCCAAAAGGCACCTAAAGGACTCTCAGACCATAAGAAACAAGATTCACTGGTCTGATGAAACCAAGATTGAACACTTTGGCCTGAATGCCAAGCGTCACATCTGGAGGAAACCTGGCAATTATATAAATGTGATATTTCAGTGTGTTATCTTTTAAAAATTGCAAAAAAGATCTGTGGTATTGTGTGTAGATTGATGAGGGATAACAAACTATTGTCAATTTTATAATAAGGCTGTAATGTAACAACATGTGGAAAAAGTCAAGGTGTCTAAATACTTTATCAATGCAGTGCATTCTGAAAATATTCAGACCCCTTTACTTTTTCTACATTTTGTTACATTACAGCCTTATTATGAAATTGATCAAATCGTTTTTTCCCCTCATCAATCTACACACAATAAACCATAATGAAAAAGCAAAAACTGTTTTTTTTAATTTTTGAAAATGTATTACAAATCAAAAATGGAAATATCACATTTACATAAGTATTCAGAACCTTTACTCAGTACTTTCTGAAGTCCCTTTGGCAGCGATTACAGCCTCTAGTCTTCTTGGGTATGACACTACAAGCTTGGCACACCTGTATTTGGGGAGTATCTCCCAGATCCTCTCACGCTTTGTCATGTTGGATGTGGAGCGTCGCTGCACAGCTATTTTCAGGTCTTTCCAGAGATGTTTGATCGGGTTCAAGTCCGGGCTCTGGCTGGGCCATTCAAGGACATTCAGAGATTTTTCCCGAAGCCACTCCTGCTTGGCCTTGGCTGTGTGCTAAGGGTCGTTGTCCTGTTGGAAGGTGAACCTTCACCCCAGTCTGAGGTCCTGAGCTCTCTGGAGCAGGTTTTCATCAAGGATCTCTCTGTACTTTGCTCCATTCATCTTTCCCTCGATCCTGACTAGCCTCCCAGTCCCTGCCTCTGAAAAACATCTCCACAGCATGTGCTGCCACCACCATGCTTCACCGTAAGGATTGTGCCAGGTTTCCTCCAGCCAGTGACGGTTCTAGCTTGTATGGCTCCCTGGGCGAACCCCCCCCCCCCCCCTCCAAAAAAAGCACCATTCTGCACTAACGGTCCTTTTTATTCAGACATTTGGAACAACACAAATAAATAATCATAACATAATTTAAAACTATATAAAAAAATATGCAAAAATAAGACTCATAAATATCAAAAAGAGGTAACAAAGCCAAATAGAAACAAACTGTAGTATATAAATAAAAGATAATCGAATTATTTCACTATTACCCTATTGCTAACAAAAAAACACAAACAAAACTAAATTGCACAAATCCTATATCACACAAATACACAAATAGAATAACACACTTATAAAGAAGAGAACCGGATTATTACACTATTGCACTTCAAACAAGAAACACACAAACTAAATTGCATTAGTACTGTACAAAGTTCGAGGTGCGCTATTTGATAGATTCCCCCTACCTCAGACTAACAGTGGGGAGACCTGAGGTCAACCTACCCCGCCATCTCGTACTTCTGAGTGGGAGACATTCCCAGGCAGTAGCCTGCCTAGTTCACAAACTCGAATCAGGGCGCTCACTCCGACAAGGTTAATTGACCCACAGTCCCACATGGTGACATGATATCATTGACGTGACGTGCAAATGAGTGATAGAAAACCAATCGCGCAAATTTCACCATTCGGAATTATTATGTTTTAAATTGTACGGCGCCCCATGCCGCCCCCGGCAAGATGCCGTCCTGGGCGGCTACCCATGTCGCCTATGCCTAAATCCGCCACTGGCTCCAGATCTGACGCTTGGCATTCAGGCCAATCTTGGTTTCATCAGACCAGACAATCTTGTTTCTCATGGTCTGAAGTCCTTTAGGTGCCTTTTAGCAACTCCAAGCGGGCTGTCATGTGCCTTTTACTGTGGAGTGGCTTCCGTCTGGGCACTCTACCATAAAGGCCTGATTGATAAAGGCCTCTACCATAAAGGCCTGGTGGAGTGCTGCAGAGATGGTTGTCCTTCTGGATGGTTCTCCCATCTCCACAGAGGAACTCTGAAGCTCTGTCAGAGTGACTATCGGGTTCTTGGTCACCTCCCTGACCAAGGCCCTTCCCCCCGATTGCTCAGTTTGGCCCGGGCGGCCAACTCTAGGAAGTCTTCGACCTCATGGCTTGGTTTTTTCTCTGACGTGCAATTTCAACTGTGGGACCTTATATAGACAGGTGTGTGCCTTTCCAAATAATTTCCAATCAATTGAATTTACCAGAGGTGGACTCCAATCAAGTTGAAGAAACATCTCCCTCTGCAACTGGATCCTGGTCTTACTGATGAGCTGCCCCCAGGTGGTAAGGGTAGGGAACAACACGTCTGCCGCGCTGATCCTCAACACTGGGGCCACTCAGGGGTGTGTACTTAGTCCCCTCCTGTACTCCCTGTTCACTCATGACTGCATGGCCAAACACGACTCCAACACCATCATTAAGTTTGCTGACAACACAACAGTGGTAGGCCTGATCACCGACAATGATGAGACAGCCTATAGGGAGGAGGTCAGAGAAATGGCAGTGTGGTGCCTGGACAACAACCTCTCCTTCAATGCGAGCAAGACATAGGAATGGACTACAGGAAAAGGCAGGCTGAACAGTCTCACATTAACATCAACGGGGCTGTAGTGGAGCGGGTTGAGAGTTTCAAGTTCCTTGGTGTCCACATTACCAAAAGGCTCCTTAACACCTTCTACCCCCAAGCCCTAAGACTGCTGAACAATTAATCAAATGGCCACCAGACTATTACATTGACCCCCCCAACCCCCATTTGTTTTGTACACTGCTGCTACTCACTGTTTATTATCTATGCATAGTCACTTCACCTCTACTTACATGTACAAATGACCTCTAACCTGTACCCCCACGGTACCTTTATATATAGCCTCGTTATTGTTATGTTATTGTGTTACTTTTTATAATTTTTTACTTTAGTTTATTTGGTAAATTATTTGGTAAAAACTCTTCTTGAACTGCACTGTTGGTTAAGGGCTTGTAAGTAAGCATTTCACGGTAAGGTCTACACTTGTATTCGGCGCATGTGACAAATAAAGTTCGATTTGATTTGATTTGAAGGATGATAAATGGAAACAAAATGCACCTGAGCTCAATTTCGAGTCTCATAGCAAAGGGTCTGAATACTTATGTGAATAAGGTATTTCTGTTTTTCATTTTTAATACATTTGCAAAACATTTCTAAAAACTTGTTTTCGCTTTGTCATTTAAACCATTAATAAGGCTGTAACTTAACAAAATGTGTAAAAAGTCACGGGGTCTGAATACTTTCCGAATGCACTGTATAACCTCTTGTCAGTAGTCTGCTCTGGACCGCCCCATGGACTGACATCCTCTCCTGTTCACACGACCATGGCAATGTAAGATTGATACTTGTAACCACCGATATTAAAATTGACCTCATCGATTTGTTACAAAGTAACAAAATCATGAGAAAACAGGTTACATTTGTCGAGGAAATAAGAAAAGGAGATCGCCTGATAAAACGCGGTGGTAGTCGCGTTTTAGCAACAAGGTAGGCTTGCAAAATGAACTAATTGTATGCTTCTGTAATGAATGTTAATGAAATGAGTGCGTTATATTTATAGACACATCTGTTTTTAATAAGGACTTGTTTTTCGAGATTTGCTATTATTGCGTTCAATGCAACCATTTCAGATCAAGTTTCTATTATTTCATGTTTGTAGGTCTGCGGAGTCAAATAACATGTACCATCATAGATATATAGGTATGTACTGTATGTATAGCCTACTGGTTGTTAACGTGTGCATTGTATGCTTGCATGTTTACGTTGTTAGTTTGAAACTATAGGCTATTTTGTGAGTCGGAAATGCAAGGTGAAACGCTGCTCTGTTGATAGAGAACTGAAATGCAATAGTCTGCGTGTGGCATGCAATAGACACCATAGAAGCCAGTCAGGTATAGGAGTCCATATCTTTCCAAATGGTATTTTGGAAAATGTATTTTTTGGGGGTTATCCAAATGTTAGTGTAATGTTAATTTGGTGAATCAATCTATTTAACATGACTGGTGATTGAACTAATACGAATTAACATTTTACTCAATCAAAAATTGTGTGATTAATGCAAATCATGAATACACCTATCTGTATGACAGACTCTGAGCATGTGTATAAGGAACAAAACACCAGGGTGGAGATGCACAGGACAGCACATTTCAAGGTTCCTGACCACCAGCAGGTGAAAACCATACACGTCCCCAAGTCCATGATGACTGCACCATTTCTACAGGTAACATGTCAGCAAGTGATTTGCCATATACCAGAATTAATATATATTGCTGAATGTAAATGTAGTGTTCTACAAAATATTGTTATCATGTTCCAGCATCCAACCCTCACAACTGGACAGAAACGATATCTCTACAGTATTGCAAATGTTTACAGCACCGAGCACATGAGACGACTGATGAAGCAACACTATCTCAATGTGCTGCACCGGTGTATTAAATCAGGTGGGTTGTAATTGTATTTACTTTAGAATTGAATATAGGCCAACTATTGCCCATCTTAGATGAAATGTTTTCCCTCAAGGTCATAGCTCTTTGGATGGAACCAAACATACTACTGGAGACCCACTGCTTAAAGATCGGCTCACGTTCAAGATGGACAATCAGAGAGATTCTGGATCTAGGATCAAGCCATATGGACAGAGGAAGGGCACCACAGTGCACTCTAAAGTTATCCTCCCAAAGATTACCAACAGTCCCAGTGCAGAGTGAGAAGATTGTATTTGAAATAATTATAATGAAGTCAGTCATACATTATATTATTCTGACAATGTATTGAAGTATAGTATAATTTTTATCATTTCAAAACACATTCTCCTTGTTGGTAACACATTTATTTGAGTCTCTATTAACTGCTTATAATAATTTTTAAATAGTTTATAAACCATTATTACATACTGTACATTTATTTTCTGTTGATTATTTATAATGATTACAGGTCATTTGAATAATAAATGGTTAAAAACGTAAAGGTAGAGTCAGCGATATGAAGTAGATGCACAAATGAAACAGCATAGTGTGCCAATTTCTGCAACAAGGGCGTTGGATCGCGAGTGTGAACTTCACCGTTTTGGTCCCGTGGCGTCCACCTTGTAAGAGCATGAAGGGAACCTTTGCACATGCGCAGATACTGTGTGTGACTGTGTGAGAGTCGTCTTTCATTTTGCTCGTCACGATATCTGCAGGTGCTGCTCATGCAATGTCATTTTGCTGACTCTACCTCTTAGTTTGCAGTTGATAATGTGGTGAGTATTTAAAAAATAAAAAAGTAAAATATAATCCCACCAAAAAGCAGGGGCAAAACAATATACAGAAACATCTGAAGAGAAATAAGTGACAGCTGGGAAGGTTTCTGCAATAGGGTTGTGAGATTATTATGTAACAATGTGTTTGCAGTGCATTTACTATAGTGTGACAGCTTGACAATAAATTATATTGGCAAAAAAATATTCTCTTGAATGGTCATTTGTTGTCCCAGCTATCTAGTTTTGTATGCATTCAGGATTTTAGAATTTTAACTTAATATACATTACATGACCCCTTATAGTCATACTAATCATAATGGTAATAGATTAGTATATTACACAATATGGTTCATTAGTAAATCATCTCCATGCTGCTGTTTTGCAGCTGTTGCGCGTCAACTGCACCGACAGACACTCTAATTAGTGATCACCACAAAATCAAACATTGTGGAACTTGAACTTGACTGCCAAAATGAAGTGTGTCATTGAAAGAAACGGTGTTAAAGGTATGTTATCTTTTGGAATATAGATAACTATAACGTATTGATACAGAAATATGCAACACATTTTAAAGTACATATCTAGCTAACTTAGCTAGCTAGCTAAATGTGCCAAACAGGACAGTATAAACGTTAGCTAGCTAGCTACCTCTCTAAAGTTGGCTAATTCTCTAAAGTTGGCTAGCTTTGACATCCTAACGTTACCTCAGTCTGCGGATTGTTCTCTGAAGTGATTTAGCTAGATAGCTAAAATGCAGGATTTAGATAGCTAAATATGTTGACACATAGTTGCTTGATCAATTTAATCTCCATAAACAGTATCCCTGACTCTGTTTCTGACAGTGTTTGGGAAGGCTATTCATGCCCTGGCACGCATAGGAGATGAAATATGGTTGGATCCTATGATGAAAGGGGTAAGCATCAGTCCATTTGAAGTGTGCTATACAATTAACGTTTGATTTGATGATGGTCTAGTCTACAAAGCTTTATCAATGTAAAGTGTTAGCTACATAACATGGTCCTGTTCTAACCATGATGCATATCATTATCTGCCTGGTCTGGTCTCTTGTAGTTGGCAATGAGGTCAGTGAACTCAGCCCATTCTGCCTACGCCTGCTTCCTCTTCTCCCCACTGTTCTTCCAACACTACAGCCCAGACACAGGACCAGCCCAGGACTGTGGAACTGTCAAATGCAAGTTGGTCATGAAGGTAATGGCCAAGCTGTTCTGAATCTGCTGAATATGACCCCAATATCTCAAGACAGATACATGTCTCACAGGCCCATATGGAACAGTCCAGCATCATTGCTTTTACAATGGGTGAGACTTTATAGTACTGATAGTGTAATAGCTGTGTGTGAATATATATCGTTTTGGTTTTAGTCAGTGCTGCCGCTGTTTCGGTGCCTGGCTACCATTGAGCGTAATGTGGATAGCTGTCAAATATCCATCAATCTCCCAGACAACCGGGTGATATTCCAGTTTCACTGCAGACATGGTAGGAGAACAGTCCAATAGAGTGCTCTCAGATAAGAGCTTGTTTTATATGTCAAGGACTTGTGTGTGTGTGTGGGTGGGTGGGTGAGCAACATCCAGTAGGTGTTCAATAATGATTTTGGAACAAAGGGGATTCTTTCTCAGATTGTAATGCATTGTATCAATACTAGATGGCGCTCTGTCCCAACATCTCATACTCATTGTGACAGGTATCACCAAAACACACAACCTGGGTTTCCAGGAGAGTGAAGCGCTGCAGGCAGTGTTTCCTTCTCACCTCTGCCCCAATGTCCTGAAGGCCCAGCCCAGGTGAGCTCCCCTAAACATATCCCAATTTATCTCCTTGTGACATTTATGAAGAGTGATTCAGAGACTGACTAAGAATTACTACAGGGTATACAGTATATGATGATTATTTCATTAGTAATTTACATTTGTACTATCTATTATAATTGTATTACATTTGTATTATTATTTTGGGGCCAGACTTCTAGGCGACATGGTGATGCACTTCCCAGTGTCTCAGGAAGAGATCACTCTGTCCATGTCTCCTCTGAGAGTCAATCTGAAAAGCTACTATGAAGATGAAAGTGGTGAGATGTTGCACTGTCTACGCTGTATGAAAAAACCAACCCACAAAAAGTCGGTAACATATTGTGCCTAACTCCTGGTTTTTCGGGGTGCAGATCAAATGAAGGCCATGCACACTGAGATGTCTTTAGATCCCAGTGAGTTTGACTACTTCCAGGTTGGAGTTGACTCAGACATAACCTTCTGTCTGAAGGAGCTGAGGGTAAGGGGGTTATTTTGGGATGGACCTTATTTTTTGTCACATGAGCTTGTGGATATGGGAGGGTGTCACGGTCTGTACTTGCATACCCATGGGTTAATTCATTTATTTACAGGACTGGACCCAAGTGTCCAGGAGACTCTGTACCCTATCATTTTCAATGGAACGTTCCCCTCATGGGCAGGATTTTGTTTTATGACCCTAATGAATCAAGTTATAATATGATGTTTTTTTCCCCCGCACATGTCTACATTTTCTGTGAACAGACAGTAATAAGTAGTAGAACACATGCATTGATTGCCTAACTCTCATACCATGTTCCAAATAAACCCAAGTCCTCAGAGGAGAAATATACATCAACATGATTCAATAGCAAAATATATCACATTGGGACCCCAAAAAGGCAGCCATTTTGCATCCTATGTTTTTTTGTGTTATTTATTATAAAGTACAACTAATGTGTCACAATTTGTGCTCAGACCCACATCCTTTGACCCGACCCTAACGTCCTGGAATGTTGTTGGGGGTACCCTTTTGTGAAGTCCCTCATTACACAGTAAAGCGATGCCTAGCTATAGACTGCTGTGTGTCCATGCTAGCCTGTGATTGAGTTGGACAGTGAGCCAGTCTCTACATTGCTGCGAGTCTTACCTGTCACAGTGTGTTAGAGGGGCTAGTCGAACACACACAGAGGCTCTGGTTTCTGGGCATCGGACACAGCGATTCAACTGAACCCATGATTACCCCTTTCACTGTGATTGACCCCAACAACTTGAAAGGTTAGGGCTAGTGTACAGTCGTGGCCAACAGTTTTGAGAATGATACAAATATTAATTTTCACAAAGTCTGCTGCCTCAGTTTGTATGATGGCAATTTGCATATACTACAGAATGTTATGAAGAGTGATCAGATGAAATACAATTAATTGCAAAGTCCCTCTTTGCCATGCAAATGAACTGAATCCCCAAAAAACATTTCCACTGCATTTCAGCCCTGCCACAAAAAGGACCAGCTGACATCATGTCAGTGATTCTCTCATTAACACAGGTGTGAGTGTTGACGAGGACAAGGCTGGAGATCACTCTGTCATGCTGATTGAGTTTGAATAACAGACTGGAAGCTTCAAAAGGAGGGTGGTGCTTGGAATCATTGTTCTTCCTCTGTCAACCATGGTTTCCTGCGAGGAAACATGTGCCATCATCATTGCTTTGCACAAAAAAGGCTTCACAGGCAAGGATATTGCTGCCAGTAAGATTACACCTAAATCAACCATTTATCGGATCATCAAGAACTTCAAGGAGAGTGGGTCAATTGTTGTGAAGAAGGCTTCAGGGCGCCCAAGAAAGTCCAGCAAGCGCCAGGACCGTCTCCTAAAGTTGATTCAGCTGCGGGATCGGGGCACCACCAGTACAGAGCTTGCTCAGGAATGGCAGCAGGCAGGTGTGAGTGCATCTGCACGCACAGTGAGGCGAAGACTTTTGGAGGATGGCCTGGTGTCAAGAAGGGCAGCAAAGAAGCTACTTGTCACGTTCCTCGTATTCTCCCTCATCGGAAGATATGTCGAAATCACTCGATGACCAATACGCAGCAGGTTGACTGTTCCACATCATATTTATTTTAGATGGAAACGACAAAACAAAATAAACACGCAGAGGAGAAAGGTGACAGTTTCACAGGTGAAACGAAACACAGTGCAAAATTACAATTACCCACAAAAATCAAACAAACACACCCCACTATATGGGACTCTCAATCAAAGGCAGATAGACAACACCTGCCTTCAACTGAGAGTCCCAACCCCAATTAACCAAACAAACATACACTCACTAAACTCCACATAGAAATACCTAACCTAGAACCTACCCCAACACTCACAACCCCACTATACCATAACCAAACATAACTGCCACGTCCTGACCAAATATAATACAAAAAAACCTAAGTATATGGTCAGGACGTGACATTACCCCCCCCTAAAGGTGCATACACTGAATGCACAAAACCAACAGAAAAAAAACAACACACAATTAACCTCCTAACTAAAGGGAGGGAAGGGAGGGTGGCTGCCGTCAACGACGGCACAGTGCTACACCCCCCCTCCCCAACCCACCTCTATTGGAGGTGGCTCCGGTTCTGGCCTACTGTCCAACAGACCGTAGACAGACCTGTTGGGCTTAGGACAGTAGGCAGACTTCTTTGGTTCTGGTTCGTGGGCCGACTCCGTCGGTCCCAGGCTGTAAGCAGACTCCTTCGGTTCTGGGTTGTAGGCAGAATCATCACAGTCATAGTTAATCAACTTTATTTTAGAATTGTGACCAGACTCACCCGGTTCTGGGTCACAGGCAGCTCCCCTCAGTCCCGGGTCGCAAGAGGTTGTCGGATACTCTGGTCCGCACCCCGGTGTCGGATCCTCTGGGCCGCACCCCGGTGTCGGATCCTCCGACGGCCCTGACCCAGGATTCACCAGGCTGGGGAGACATGATGGATGCCTGGCCCTGGGCACAGGCACAGGACTCACCAGGCTGGGGAGACTCACTGAAGGCCTGGTCCTGGGAGGTGGCACAGGATGAACCAGGATGGGGAGACCCACTGAAGGCCTGGTCCTGGGAGGTGGCACAGGATGAACCAGGATGGGGAGACCCACTGGAGGCCTGGTCCGAGGAGGTGGCACAGGACGGACCAGGATGGGGAGACCCACTGGAGGCCTGGTCCTGGGAGGTGGCACAGGATGAACCAGGATGGGGAGACCCACTGAAGGCCTGGTCCTGGGAGGTGGCACAGGACTCACCAGGCTGGGGAGACCCACTGAAGGCCTGGTCCTGGGAGGTGGCACAGGATGAACCAGGATGGGGAGACCCACTGGAGGCCTGGTCCGAGGAGGTGGCACAGGACGGACCAGGATGGGGAGACCCACTGGAGGCCTGGTCCTGGGAGGTGGCACAGGATGAACCAGGATGGGGAGACCCACTGGAGGCCTGGTCCTGGGAGGTGGCACAGGATGAACCAGGATGGGGAGACCCACTGAAGGCCTGGTCCTGGGAGGTGGCACAGGATGAACCAGGATGGGGAGACCCACTGGAGGCCTGGTCCGAGGAGGAGGCACAGGATAAACCGGGCTGTGGGGGAGCACTGGAGTTCTGGTACGGACACTCTTTACCCACACTCCAGGCTGAATGCCCACTTTGGCCCGGCACGGGCGGAGAGCAGGCATTGGGCGAACTGGACCCTCCCAGCGCTCTGGAGACACAGTGCGCAACGCCGGCGCAGGATAACCTGGACCGAGGAGGCGCACTGGAGACCAGACGCGCTGAGCTGGCACCATCCGCCCTGGCTCGATGCCTGCACTCGCATGGCACTTGCGGGGGGCTGGTATGTAGCGCACCGGGCTTTGAACGTGCACTGGGGACACCGTGCGCTCCACAGCATAACACGGTGTCTTACCAGTACCACGCTGCTTCCGGTAAGCACGGGGAGTTGGCTTAGGTCTACCACCTGACTCCGCCAATCTCCCCGTGTGCCCCCCCCCAAAAAAAATGTGGGGCTGCCTCCCGTGTCCGTTGCGCTCCCTCTCCTCATACCAGCGCCTCTCAGCTCTCGCCGCCTCGATCTCCCACTGTGGGCGGCGATAATCCCCAGCTTGAGTCCATGGTCCTTTCCCGTCCAGGATTTCCTCCCAAGTCCATGACTCCAGATAGCCTTTCTCCTGGTGCCTCTCCTTGTGCTGCTCCTTCCTCTGCTGCTTGGTCCGTTGTCGGTGGGTAATTCTGTCACGTTCCTCGTATTCTCCCTCATCGGAAGATATGTCGAAATCACTCGATGACCAATACGCAGCAGGTTGACTGTTCCACATCATATTTATTTTAGATGGAAACGACAAAACAAAATAAACACGCAGAGGAGAAAGGTGACAGTTTCACAGGTGAAACGAAACACAGTGCAAAATTACAATTACCCACAAAAATCAAACAAACACACCCCACTATATGGGACTCTCAATCAAAGGCAGATAGACAACACCTGCCTTCAACTGAGAGTCCCAACCCCAATTAACCAAACAAACATACACTCACTAAACTCCACATAGAAATACCTAACCTAGAACCTACCCCAACACTCACAACCCCACTATACCATAACCAAACATAACTGCCACGTCCTGACCAAATATAATACAAAAAAACCTAAGTATATGGTCAGGACGTGACACTACTTCTCCAGGAAAAACATCAGGGACAGACTGATATTCTGCAAAAGGTACAGGGATTGGACTGCTGAGGACTGGGGTAAAGTCATTTTCTCTGATGAATCCCCTTTCCGATTGTTTGGGGCATCCGGAAAAAAGCTTGTCCGGAAAAGACAAGGTGAGCGCTACCATCAGTCCTGTGTCATGCCAACAGTAAAGCATCCTGAGACCATTCAGGTGTGGGGTTGCTTCTCAGCCAAGGGAGTGGGCTCACTCACAATTTCATCTAAGAACACAGCCATGAATAAAGAATGGTACAAACACATCCTCTGAGAGCAACTTCTCCCAACCATCCAGGAACAGTTTGGTGACGAACAATGCCTTTTCCAGCATGATGGAGCACCTTGCCATAAGGCAAAAGTGATAACTAAGTGGCTCGGGGAACAAAACATCAATGTTTTGGGTCCATGGCCAGGAAACTCCCCAGACCTTAATCCCATTGAGAACTTGTGGTCAATCCTCAAGAGGCGGGTGGACAAACAAAAACCCACAAATTCTGACAAACTCCAAGCATTGATTATGCAAGAATGGGCTGCCATCAGTGTCACGACTTCCGCCGAAGTCGGCTCCTCTCCTTGTTCGGGCGGCGTTCGGCGGTCGACGTCACCGGCTTTCTAGCCATCGCCGCTCCATTTTTCATGTATCCATTTGTTTTGTCTTGTTCCCTGCACACCTGGTTCATTCCCCAATCAATCTACATGTATTTATTCCTCTGTTCCCCATCATGTCTTTGTGAAAGATTGGTTGTGTTACGTGTTATTTGTTGACGCGCCAGACTGGTTTGTTTTTTCCGTGGTATTTCATGAAGATGTTTATTGTTAAACATAATTCTTGTGACTGTTTTGCACATTTTGTACTTTTGCCTCAATAAAGTGTGCGCCTGTTCACAAATCTCTGCTCTCCTGCACCTGACTTCGCTACCAGTACGCACACACTTGACAATCAGTCAGGATGTGGCCCAAATGTTAATTGACAGCATGCCAGGGCGGATTGCAGAGGTCTTGAAAAAGAAGGATCAACACTGCAAATATTAACTCTTTGCATCAACTTCATGTAATTGTCAATAAAAGCCTTTGACACTTATGAAATGCTTGTAATTATACTTCAGTATTCCATAGTAACATCTGACAAAAATATCTAAAGACACTGAAGTAGCAAACTTTGTGGAAATTAATATTTTTGTCATTCTCAAAACTTTTGGCCACGACTGTACACAGCAACATTGGTAATATGTGCCCTGTCATCTAATGTACATTGCTGTCTAGCAGAGTACCAGAGTATTGTGACCTGTTATTTTAATTGGTGGTGAATGATCAAAGTCACTCCAATCATGCATGTGTTTAATGTATTAACCTCTTCTCTAGGGATTGCTGTCATTTGCTGAATCACATGGTCTACCAGTATCTGCCCACTTTGGCGCTGCAGGAAAGTAAGTATCCTGGTCCTTGTGATTATACCCAATGACTATCACCTCTTTTACTTAGGTCCTAAATTAGGCCTGGAGTTTTTCCCGGTCTGGTCACAAGGTTGGAGAAACCTCAGGGCACTGGTTCTAGGTATGCTGATGTTGTGTTCTGCTGTCTGTCAGGCCGGTGGCCTTCAGTGTAGATGACATGGTGCTGGAGGCCTGTGTGGTGTTGGCTACTCTTGTCCACCCAGAGAGCAGGACCCCCTCCCAGGCTACAGAGGCCCAGGCTCCTGCTGCACTAAGGTAGCCGTCACCATTCGTTAAACAGTTATTACCCCACCACTGATAGGGGGGTTCTGTATTTGGTCCAACATTGTGTAATACACCACATCACCAGCATCACATCCTGCCCTTAATCTGCTTCTATCTTCATCATCTATGATGTAGTCACCATAGCAACCCTACCGCTATATCAAATAATGTATGTAGAAGTGCCCAAATGATTTCAATAGTCAGGGTTGTTAGGAGGCATGGTGTGTAGAAATGCAGGACATTTTGTCCTAGCGAGAAGCAGTTTCTCAGTTCATAGAAAATAAAAAAGTTAAC
This sequence comes from Salmo salar, assembly GCF_965601325.2. Classification (NCBI taxonomy): domain Eukaryota; kingdom Metazoa; phylum Chordata; class Actinopteri; order Salmoniformes; family Salmonidae; genus Salmo; species Salmo salar. The sequence goes on from NC_138310.1 coordinate 19,406,105, forward strand.
AGGCTTAGATAGCCTTAAAGCGCCTGCCCAATCATGTGACAGCCACAGTAGAGTAAATTTGAACTAGCCTTTCCTAGAATCCTAGAGCAGGCTGTACCGGTGATGTCCTCCTTACGGGAGGCAGTTGGCCAGCATGTGCTTTTTTTGGTGCCTCATTGGGCGTTGTGTTACAGAACAGTGCAGTAGCACTGTGACAGAGGCTGGCTATCTGGGGCAAGGCCGTGCTGGCTGGGTTAGAGGCCTGACAGGCTGTAATCCCTACATCCCCCCCCCCAGTCACTAACCTGTTACGTTGCTGTGGCGATGATGTCACTCAGTGTGTGGCCCGCCCGGCCTCTATGTATATCTCTCATAGTGTCTGCTCTGAGCCGCCTGAGGTGGGGTTTGCACCAGTCCCGGCCAGATTGTGGCACATCTGGGTCACTTATGACGTCGCGGCATTGCACTGCTCCTTCCTTTTTCAAGGAAACGTTCATACAGTATGTTCGAATGACCAAAATGTAAATGTCATGTTTATACCTCCATGGAATACTGAGAACACATCAGATTTTTGTATGACAGGTTAATGTTGTAGTTGTACAATTTATGTTTATATTCTTAACCTCCCAGGCAAACACACACATTATTCTCATGTTGACCTTGACGAAGGTAAGTGAAGATATTTAAAACCCAGGCCCCTTCCCCTTCTCTCTCCTGCTGGGACGCTTCTTTATAGGCACATTCTGGTTCTGTCTGTGGTGCAGTCAGTGGTGTTTATGGAAAGCATGTTTATGCTGAGGAACACTAAGAAAACAGCCAGAGGCAGTGGCCTGCCATGTGCAGGAGAACAGGCAGAACAGAGTTACATTGTCCTAGCATGCAACCTTGGAGCACAGCCAACATCCAACAGCAGTGTCACTCTTACAACAGCTCCCTTTTTTCTCTCTCTCCATGTTCCTCCCTTTCTCTCCCTGCCGTCTCTCTAGCTCTGCCCCTCCCCTCTACTCTCTCTCTCCCTCACACACTGATGCACGTGCAGCTGCAGTAACTCACGCGGCATATCATGTAACACACGCGCCCATGAGCGCAGACGTCTTTCAAACTCGCACTGCTCGGTTATCTAAAAACAACCTTTTCCCAATAGAACGTGGCATGCGCATCTCATATAACTTCTATTATGTATATATCTAGATGTCTGTTAGCAATGCTATTGCTTTAGTTTGTAGACTATCACGAATGTGGTTAATTAATATTGATTTAAGACTGACAGGCATCTGTTTTCAATATGAAGCTATATAGGAAAACGACTATAGGCAGACCACTGGAGGGAAATGCCTGAAGGCAGCCTTGCTGTAATGGTCCTTATATGCTCTCAGATGTGGAGGTGTTGCGGAGCCTCCGGAGGGCCCGTGTGAGGCAGATGCCGGTCCCCCCCAGGCCCAGGGGTTTCCCTCTGCAGGCGAGCTGATAGCATCCAGCCAGGGAAGCCCAGTGTTCTGTGGAGCAGCCCTCATGAGAGAGTTCACCAGGACAGGAGAGGATTCTGACAGGCTCAGAACACCACGTTATACACACAGAGGTCGTGGCATCACAACTCCTCCTTCCTCCAAGGTAAATTAGAACAAAATATGAACTTTGGTTGACTTCTGTTTGTGCCGTCAAGCCACTGTGTTCTGGGATTTTGGCAGGCTCCGACTGGTACCCTACTTTGGTAAGTTCCAAAGTACAGATAAGGCCTTGCTTTAACGTTCAACCTGGAATGTGCCTAGATTGCAATAATGTTTAACCATGTGATGTGTGATTGACCTGAAACACACAGGGTGAAGGTGAATTGTGACGTATGCAAGGTGTGTGGCTGGTTGCACAGCCCTCTTATCTCAAGCTCTTTTTCCTAAGAACCACCAGACCATACTGCGAAAACTATTGCACAATTTGCTGTTTTTTTCCACCCATGCTCATAGTCTGCTCAGCTGTCTATTAATGATGAGTCGTGTGTTTTGGCTCCTTAGGTTCGCTCTCTCCTCTTTGGGGCCGTGTCCTGTGAGCAAGGTGATGGTTGCACCTCTATGCTGCCCAGTCTGGCGTGTTCCAGTGATACAGAAGATGGGGGAGAGGAGAGGGCCAGTGGTGAACTGTAAGTTACCACAGAATGATGACCAAGCCAAGAACTGTTTTCATACCCTGCAAGTTTTTTCAGCAGACCATAGTCTTTTTCCCATTGTATATTGTAAATGCATTTAAATGAGAACATAATATTTTTCAATTCATTTGAATGCTTTAAATGAAAGTTCATAAAGCATGGCAGTTTGTTTTTACTAACCACTAAGTTATTCCAATGGTATGCGCATTTATTGCAAGAAACATAAACCGTAGATTTGAAAGTCAGACATCAAAAGCATAAAATTAATTGGGGTAAACATCTGTCCTCTCCCCTGTGACCCAGAAACCAATAAATTGTTGAGAATTGTCAATTCGTTAATAGGTAAATGGAAGACGGTCCTCACCTCCTCGATAGCCTTCATTTGGCGAGGAAGCACATGTATAAATTAGACTGGTCATAAACAAGTGCATTTTTATCCACTTTCCCTCTACTCCTCTCCTCGATTACCTTTGACCTTTTTCAAAAGGAGTCCAGGGAGGACGGAGGTGAGAAAATCTAAAATTGTGAAAAGGCCCTAGGTTTGCCCATGAAAACATTCAAGCCAACCGCCTGGGGATGCCACACCTGGGTGCTGATAGTAAACGCAACACATCTCACAGACTCGCTAAAGCTTGAGGAATGTGTAACCAAACATACAGATCACATGGAGCCTTTTCATGTAGCTTCAGGCAGTCCCCTCAGTTGCATAAGAGCAGACAGCTGCGAGGGAAACACTTGAATCTAGTCCACTATGGCCCCTGCTGAGACAGAGGAACGGATGAGTCAGAGCAGGGATATGCTGCCTGGCAGGGAACAGTATGATTCCACCTTCAAAGGGAAAGACTGCATAAAGATGATCTATCAGAAATACATGATCACGTGTAGCAGCATGGCCTACCTCACTGGGAGGGAGGGAACTGGTAGCTGTGTTCTGACCTACATGTTTTCATTACCTCAGGAACTGTTCAGTCTACTGTGTAAGTAGACAAATACCTTGCAGTGGCCACTGAACAAACAATATTGACACAGAAAAACATGACAAGGGTCTTGTTAAAAGGAAAAGAACGAGGGTAATAAATACTGTACTTTATTGAAATATGTTACAGCTTTGAAAACATGTTAAACAGAAACTGGGTCTCTGCATTGTTGAACTGTACATACAAAATATAGATAACGTTACATGCAGCTCTCACTGTAACAAATGTTGCTTTTTGAACGGAACAATTAACTGAAGTCTAGAACTGGCCAACAGAACAGGGGTACTGGCAGGTCAGGTCACTAAGTCAGTGGGGAGCAGGATATGGACATCATGGAGAAGCTTTGATATAGTGCCGTCTGACTGGGAGAATTGATTGTATTTTAAGGCTGGTGAGGTTCTTGGCAATCTCTACAGTGCCATAATGTTTGCGAAAACATTTGGGCCATCCAGTGCAGGTGTGTTTCAACTCCCAGCGCAGTAAGACATGTATGCAGGGCATTAAGTTCTTTAGGTTTTTTTTATATCATAAAACACCTGATTGCCCTACGTCAGTCAGTAGCGGCATAGATATTATTTTCCTAGTTAGGGGAGAGCCCTTGAAGCAGGACAGTAGCCTGTAGTGAGGGAACACCATGACATCAACAGATAGAAAACCAAGGGGTACTACAGTTGATACACAGAACCTTGTTAAAGGCCCAGAGCAGTGAAAATTGTGTTTTCCTGTGTATTATATCGTATCATAGCTGATGAAACTCTGTAAAAGTGAGATTTTTTGTTATTTCCTGATAGTTAGTTTCTGGTTGAAAATACAATCTGCACAGGACCTTATAATCAGCAATTTTGCATGTGCAGGAGCTTGGGCTTTCCATGATAAAAATCACCATGCGGTAATTGGTTAATAGACTAATAACAAAGAAAGGGAAAGGGGGATACCTAGTCAGTTGTACAACTGAAATGTGGTATTTAACCCAACCCCTGTGAATCAGAGGTGCGGGTTCCAAACTTCTAAAATTTTTATGGAAATCTACTTCTAAAATGTTTATGGAAATCTATTACAGTAATGTACTTAATTGTTCCGAAGTAATTTGATATAAAACAGCTGCATTGGGCCTTTAAGGATTCTAAGATCATTTGTCATGCTTTCCCCCCTCCTTTAAAAAAATAAATATCTTGACCATTCAAATTTGAACGTGTCCCATGGTGAAAGGCATTGAACACATTGAAAGGGAACGAGAGGTCTCCCATCAGATGGCGCCGATTAAGCATTACGACAGCAGGGCATGATGGGAAAAGTACGTGTGAATCATATGGCTACTTGTCTCCATAGCTGACACAGTGTGGGGTTTAGGGAACAATACGATACACAATTTTACCACTATCAATAACATCTGATACAAGGCACATCAGCTCCATAAATCAACATGTACATAGTACATGTTAAAGGAAACCTCACCCAAAAACATATTTTGGTATTTGTTTCATAGTCCCAAAATGTTTTTCTTGTCAGCAGTAGTTTTGAAAATACAAAATCATCCCTGTATGATGCATTTTGCATCATATGAATCTGTGTTTTGCATCATGTGATGTTTTTAAAAAATGTTTTAAGTTAATTATCTTAAACTTGATTGCTGACAAGCAATACATTTCAGGACTATTTAAACAATTGACTACTGAAACAAATACCAAAAGATAGTTTTGTGGTGGAATTTTCCTTTACAAAGGAAATGTCACTTAAAATGTTTCTGCACATGAGTTATGTTGTAAATGCAAAGTGCACATTTTTGACAGCAGCAAAAATGAAAACCGGTTAAATTAAATAAAAACACTAGTGACCTGATTCTTAAGACCTCATCAAAATGTGCCATTGGAGCTTTACAGTGAGGAGAACTGAGAAATTCTGATTGTGAACAATTTTTCCTGAAGCTAAACTGAATCTGTGATCAGTCCAGATTCCCACCCCATCAAACCAAAGCAGAAATAAAATGCTATCTGCTTGGCCACTTGACCAACGTTCACTGTGAACTTTCAGATATGCTTTCTTTAACCTTGTGAGTAAATGGTTGTTACCACTGCATCCCAGTGGATATTTTAAAAAGCGGTGTAGCCTACATAAAAGCCATCCATTCTGCATGTATACAATATGAACAGCTGACACGTGACAGACTAGAGGTTACTCTATCACACAATAACCTTCAACATCACTTGCAGTCACACTCCCTCTGTGTCGCAGCAGGGGTCAGAGAACAGGTTTGACAGAAACGTCAAGCCATAAAAAAAAAAGTTATTTTAACATTTCACATCCTTAGAAATGATTGACTTGGTCTGCGTTTGACCCAAATTGTACTGATATGGCAAAGAAAGTGGCAACTGCACCTAGTCTTCATACAACCCCTTAGAGATCAGTCAAACAACTTAAAATACCACAAAGTCCCTTTCCCACGGATCTACCAAAACATTCTAACATCCTTTAAATATCACAATGATGCATGCCCTTATACGCGCATATTTTATTTGCCCTTCAACGTCTTTTAATTGTTTGTTTTTGTGTGTAATGTGAGTCACTGTAAAAGTGACGTTTTCGTGGCCCTATCGTTTCGACTTGATGGTATGATGCTACTTCCCGTCTTGAATCAGCTCGGTTCCTGTGATTAACCCTCATTGGCATGATTCACAGATTTTCAATTCTGACGCTCATTCACTTTTGACTGGCTAATACTGACCACCTTTTTTCTCTCCTCTCTCTCCATCCTGAGCTTTGCTCCAAGTCCAAAAAGAATGTGAGAGCCAGAGCCTCATCTCCAACATGCTGATGTCCTTCATCCCACTGAACGGGGATTAGGTCAATGACAACTGGGACATTTCCCAGATAGATACTTTGCAGCAGGTATTCTAACCAGAGACATGTCAGAACTTAACCCTATGCTTTATTTATCCATTCAGACTATTAAAGATTAACACTCAGTTCTGATGTTGGTGACATCAGTGCATGTATTGTCAGTGTTCCATCTGAGAAATAGGCCTGATTGAGTCCTGGAGGACTGATTATCTCAGGGGACCAAAGGTGGGGTCAGTCAGCCACCAACATTAGTCCCTAATCCCCGCCAGCAGGAATCAAAGCAGTCTGGCATCTTCAAGAGACAGATGGCAAGAGGAAACTCTCCTAATTCCCCTCCTAGCCTCAATACAGTCTCTAGTTTGTGTACTCTGCCACTATTGACAGCAACACGGTGATGTCATCTGGCTTTCCTCCTGTGGGGAAGAGAAAGAGATGCAGTCAGAAGGATGAGTGTGAGAACAATCTCTCATTTTCATCATTCCAAAAGGAAGCAGCCTGAGAGCAATGGAAGGAACACTAATAAAACAAAGTGAGCCGTCACTTCTTATTCCTCACTGGGTGTCATTCTTCCTGATTTATAGAGCAGCCCTCTCAGCCTGGATACCATTCACAAGGGAAGCAGGGTATGAATGGAGCAAATGGACTATGAAATGAGGACTACCTTGGCTTTGTCTCCAGTTTCCACTTGCATGAAGAAGTGATAAAAGTGATGGTCATTACCTCTTACATTCAGTCCATTGTCACAGGCAAACTGGGCAAAAGGCGACATGTAGTTGGGGTCGTATGCCAGAACATGGGCCTGCTCTGCAATGCTCCTGGCTGTCTGCTGGATACTCTCATAGTTGGTGTTCTGCAAAAACAAAAACAAAATGGAGGTGTCTTAGTAGTTTTTCAATGTCTTGTTCCTCCACTTCAATACTCTGCTGAATGAAACAGTAAACCTGTTTGTTGCACACAAGTACGGCAAGGGTTTATGCGAGGGTGTACCTTGAGTTTTTTCAGCTCCTGTAGGATCATGTAGTCGGGCATGTTGTCGAAGAGGCCGTCTGTGGCTGTGAGAATTATGTCCCCCAACTCGACATGGAAGGAGGAGCTGTCTGCAGCGTCGGGACTGAGGGAGCACAGAGAGCTTAACACAACGTAGCGCGGAAATAACAGTCTTGCGGAACATGAGTTAAAATATCCTGCCCATTAGAGTGGGAGCGTTAAAGTGCTTAAACAAATTGCAAACGTTAGCCAATTGCCCCCCCTTCTCATACCCCCCTCCAGGAAGGAAATCTGTCCTGTCTGAGCCCAGTTTAATCTGTGCGTCTAGCCCTTCATTAGCCTAGATCACTGACACTGCTGCTCAGTCTCCTGTCTGACTATGAGACTCAGGCACACACCTCAGGTTAGACATGGCTATAGATCACTGTGTCAAACACTGGAATGAAGTACAAAACTATTAGAGAAATCATGCAATGCAGTTATACATTTCAACTGACTACTTTTTCAGCTGTGAAATGCTGCTGCTAACAAATTGCATAGGTATGGTGGAAAATGATGGAATGAATAGTCACAAGGAAAGCACACCATGGCCGTCATGGTGAAGTTGTAAGGAACTGCTGTAATGTTGATGTGCGACTGATACACACATATACAGTAAAATCAGAGCCATGTGCAGTGTCAAGTTCAGTTCTTGGAAGGCGGAATAATTCTGCCTCTGCCCCAGACTCCCCGATACTCACGGCTGTTCCAGAAACCATCTGTAACCCAGCCGCCATTCGATCTACAGTCCTACACTACATCGAGGCTTTAGCGATACATTTCAAAATGATCACTATTAAGGAATCACGGATTTAGCTGTAAATGAAATGAATGTCGAGTCTTCCCACCAACTACAGCAGAATCACAACGCTTATGTCCCTGAATATGATACTATCAATGGTACAAAATACTGCAGACTCCAGCTCATGGAAAGATTACAGTTTCCAGCCTATATGCAACAGGGCCACATCAAATAGGTCCACAGTTTGGACTGACTATGGCCCGGTTTCCCGATGGAACTTAGGCTTACGAGTATATTAACGATGCATCTTACCTACAACGGTCCCAGACGTAACATGAGTTTCCCAAAACACCACGCAGAGAGAACGCTCACTAAGTGCATCGTTGAGGCATGTGACGATACTGATAGAATCAAAAGAAAAGGTAACGCTGCTCTCGGATCAGAATTCTCCATTCAAATCTGACCTTAACATTAGAATTATTCCACAATACTGACAACGGATCAGCTCTTAGGAGACATATCACCTAAGGCTACAAATATTGAGGCTTATTCTAATGCTCACCCTATAATAATGCACTAAATCAAGATTTGGCACATCATGAAATATATTAAAGAAAAATTTGACAGTAAGCCAAACAGAGAAATAAAACTCAATTGAATGAACATGAAATGTATTTCCATATCATTGAAATATATAGGCTATACTGCAAGTAGGCTATTTATCTTTTACTTCAAATTGAAAACAGAGATGACTGAATTATCTTTTTATCCTTTGCTTGTTTGTAACAATTGCAAAGACAATGGGAACTTAGTCTTTGCAGTCGCAGAGAGACAGATAAACATCTTGATTCTATGTTTAGCAGAGATCTTCTGTGTATGAAGTGACACGGTATGGGAAAAACGCATCTAACGACTCACTTAGCTGTTCCACGAGTGGTCTGAGGCAGTCGGTAAATAGCGAGCATTTTCAAGTCCTGCTTTGGTGACGATGGTTTTGGGGAAACAGCTCGGAGGTTTAACGATGCTCCTATAAAAGTTCTAACTACCAACTTAGCCTTAAGATGCTTTTTGGAAACCGGGCCCATATCTGTTTATTCTGTATAGAGATAAGCCATGGAGATATCCTATGCACTGAGCAAAACCAAGCCATTTTATAATAGGTATGTATGATGAGAATACGGTTGTGAATAGGCCTATTCTACAAGTACTATGCATCAGCTACATTTACAACAGTGACAGTACTGTTCCACCTCACACCAGTTTAGAGAAACCCACATGAGCAGCTCTAAATAATCTTCCTGTTCTAGATTACAGGGTTGAGAAGGCCTGTGGGTAAACAGACCAGGGATTGGCTGCTGTGAGGCTGCTGTGAGGAGGGCCATGAGGCCGCCCCTCGTGTGTGTGTGTGTGTGTGTGTGTGTGTGTGTGTGTGTGTGTGTGTGTGTGTGTGTGTGTGATGAGACTTTGGTCTGGCTTAAACGGTGGCGGGGAGCCAACACCAGCCCCACTGGAGTCTACAGCACTACTGCTGCTGGCATGCCTACACAAGGAGAGAAAGCAGCACATGGCCCCAACCATTCCTGGCCTGCACACTGACTGTGGCAGTACTGAACTCACTAATGCTGCATCAACACTGGACTGGACAGACCAGAGAGCAGCACAAGGGCAGAACCAATGCAGAGACTCTGTGCTTCAAAACCAAACTAATAGCTACACAGCTTCTTTACAATACAAAATATGGCTTCGGCAGGGCCACAAAACTGACCTGTCACTGAGGACAGCGCCCTCTGCCTCGGGTGGGGCAATAGAGAGCTGGAAGGGGGTGTTGAAGTAGTGCTGCTGTTCGTCAGAGCGGTGCACCACCTCTCCTTCCCGCACCACAAGGAAGCCTGAGTCTCCCAAGTTAGCAGTGTGCAGCCGATGGCTCTGCCGGTCCAGCACCACGATACAGGCCGTGCTGCTGCCTGGAAGGAGATAACACAAGATGATAAATATATGGGTGGCACGCCCTACATCCTGATTATATTTGTAACAAATTAAGTCGAATAGAGCCATTGAACAATTTATAAATTGGTTGGGATGATCTATGAGTGGTGTTTTTGTTGGGTTGTATTATATCATGATCATACTGTAGCTAAACCTGTGGTTAGAAGAGGAAGGCATGTCAATACATTTCAGGAAGAGAAACATTTTGGAAGGATAACATTTAAGGAAACATAAAAGTTAACCGAACCGGCGAAAACGTGGCTCCGCATGCAGCCACACCCTGCTGATGAGTCATCTGGACCACCAGAATGTTCTATGGGAGCTCCCTACAACCCCTCACGCTCTCTGACTCACCCTACTCTCACTCCCTTTCTTGTGTGTTTTTTCAATAGTAATACAATTACTGCTGGCCTCACGACCGTACTCCTCAGCACTGGAAAAATACAATACTGACTTGTTTTTCCTCTTCTACATGAGATGGGATGGAAAAGTACAGACTGTCGACACGGACTGCTCGACTCCTCACTCTCCGTTTGTTTTGTCCTGCACATTTCCGCATGCTCCATTCTAGCAAAGCAATGGATCAAGAGGAGATTCTGGCGGGGATAGGCTTCTCCTTGTCTGTACACTTCCCAGGATAGAGGCATGCAGCAGGTCTCTGACTCATCACGCAAATATCCTATCTAAATAGCAGCACCTCACATGTCACTTAGCCTAACCACCCAGACTGAAAACAGACCATTCTAAGACTGCTTTATGACCATATTCTCTATTGTAAATGCCTATTCTAGTCAGTATGAGGCAGACACTAGTGATTTCTTTTTGCGCCAGCCTCCAGGTTCACAAAACACTGATCCTCCAGGGCTTCCTTCACTCACCCAGCAGAGGCACTTTGTTCTGTAGGAGCTCGTAGTAGCTGCTTGTGAGGACGCCCACAGGGTTGCTTGGAACGAAGCGTCCCTCCTTTACCAGCCGCTCACACGTCTTCATAAGGGTCCCTGAAAACTGTGATGGGTCCACACCGTAGTCTCTCCATCCACCCACTCCATCTGCCACACCTGAAGAAACCACACAGTCAGGTATTGGTTCAAAAGAGGAGAACAGGATAGGAACGAATCAAGATTGCATTGTGATTATTCTTAACACTCCTGACTAAGACATTCCCAGAAGAAGACAGTTTTCCGACAATAGAAGAGGTCATATTAATCGGAAACAAGTACTAGACGTCTTCGCGCAGTTGTGACAGGAGAAACAATAGGCACTTTCACTAAAAACAAGACACCAAGTGTAGAGCAAGACAGTGCTTAGAATGAAACACAAGGGACACTTCAGAGAATAAGCATTTCTTTGACATGCTTCTGACGAAACTTTTTCCTGGAATAATCTCCATTGATAATTTGGCCAGTCTGGTACATATAAACCATTTTTTACTGATAGCTATCTGAAACGTATGTTGTCTGCAGTTGTCAAGTCACATTACATTATCAACAAGCCCATACACTAGTTTGCAGTCACATTATCACACTGCTTAAAACCATGAAACATTTGGTTTCTATGGTTATTGAAATGTACCTCTGCCTATTATGGGAGCAGTTGGTCTGGCAGTTCAAGTTTTTCCTAGGAATGCAATTATTTACAGCTGCTTCCCAGACACAAGAATCAGCTCTTGCTGTGACCATACAAGGAGGGTCGTATAACTCTCTCCCTGCCAACCTTTGGCTCACTGATGTGACAACAATACTAAAAATGTACAATGCCCTTTTAAACTGTGGGCTACAGACATGTGACTATTTGCAGCAGAACTATTGGTTTGTCTATCAATATGATTATGTCAAATCTGAGACACCAACCATCAGTCTTGGTGGGGATCAGGAGGTACACGTGTATGAACTGGGCAAGAATGCTACTGATAGATGTGCTGCTATTTAGTGTTGAGACTGTTCCTTATTTTACAAGGCAGAGGATCATGTCTGTTCCACACTACATTTATATCTGAACGTTTTGTAACATGGTGACCTTCTGAGGTCCAAGACCAGTTAGGTACACCATATAAGTTGTGACATGGGGTAAAGTGTGAATGAAAAATTAAGTCTGGGACTGATTGGTTGTAGCCTAGTTATAGTGAAAAACAAGAAATAAATAAAAAAGTTCTCAACGTTCATCTTTCTAATCTATTTATTCATGTGTACATACTGGTTACTGTTTGGTTATGGCTGCCCTCCTATCACTACAATTATCAAAATACTACAGGCAGCTCTGACCTCTAGGACAGGGTTTCCCAAATATATTTGCATTTTCTTGGCTTGAAACTAAGCCAATAGTACAGCAACCTAGTTAGCGTATTGTGCATCATGATCAAACAAAATACAGTGTCCCTGGTTTGTTATTGTTTGATACTACAAAACGTAGTTAGCGCAAACTAGCTACTATAACTAGCAAAGGTGCACTGTCTGGCATGTTAGTTAGCCAGCTAAACAACAAGGCCGGTTATATCGTCACGTTATAGAATAGTTGTTAATGCCAGGCATAGTTTACTCACCCAAAACATCGGCAGATTTATGTCGGGCAATGAAGCAAGCGTCGTCGCCGTAGCACATCCCTTTCTTCAAGATACCCTTCCGAAAATCCTTCCCAAACCCGCAGCTTGCCGTTACCAGGCTGTAGTCGCGGCTATCCGTTTGAGAGAGTCCGCCAATTACTGCTCTGGCAACCAGTCTACCGTATGAAAGTACGGAGAACATCACCTACACACCAGCTCCCACTATACCGAGTACCAAGCTAGAAACAACCTAGGTGTTAGCTAGCTAGATTAGCTCCAATGTCACAATCTTGACTCGCTAGCTTGATACTGTGCTGCTTAGTTAGCTAGCTAACGTTAACATCCGCCACGCAGAAACAAAACAAACCTGCGCGCCAGCCCAGACGATACTTATTCTTATTTAGTTGAATACAGTAGTTATTGCCAAATCAGTAACAACTGCTCCGTAATTCGAAGGATATCACACGTCCAAATTCCCAGAGATGTTCCGAGTTCGTTGCAGCCATCGTGCCTGTAGAACAACTTTCCACATTTGTGAAACATGCTGGGCGAGCGAACCAGAGTGATAAGGTCTTGTGACTGGGCTGACGTCACATCTCGTTACGCAATTTGAGTTTCCTCAGTTCTTCTAACCCTGAAAATCATCCATGACTTTTGTTTTTTTAAGAAATGTGAACTTTTGAAAAAAAGCATCCCCTTCTAATAATTAATTTCAGTTTTATGAAACTTAAATGTGTAGCAGAAAAACATGATGGCTTCTACGGCTTGCGAGGATTCTGATGGATTTTACGACACCCCTTGTGGCAGTAAAGGCGAATGTCAACTTGGGAGGCAAACAGCCTTGAGAGTGTGACCCAGTGACCTTTTCATACAGGACTTCTTCGAATGCTGCCCTTGACACTAAAGTCAAGTGGGTTTTGCATAGAGAAAAAACCCATCTTTGCTAGTTTTGTAATATAATTTGTGACTGTGTATTATAGTATATAATTTTTATAGTACTGGACTGCATATCATCTTTATGCAACTTTACCATGTCTTTCACATCACTTCTAGTAGTACACAATATATGGGAGTAATTAAATCAATGTTGAGCTTCTCAATCCTCAAATAAATACAATTCAAATGCCAATTCCCCCCTCAAATGTGCTAAAAGTTTATTAGAAAGACTTAGACATTACAAGAATGTTTTATTTCTTCATTTAAATTCAGCACAATACTTTTTAAAAATGGTGAGGATGCAGGCGCAGAGTGCGGATTCAATGTCCTATGATAAAAACAAGTTATACCGAAATAAACATCTAAATGTCTTGTAATATTTCCATAGTTATTTAAGAACCATTAATTTCATTATTGACAGTGAGAAACAGGTGACAACAGAAATTGATGACATGAAATGAAGAAATTGGAAAATTTGTGCACAGCTTCAAACAAGGCATTTCTGTGCATTATTAGCCATATTGTTACATTGTTCCTGATTGAACAGTCATGTGGCAAAGACTAGTTGCAATGGAGTGCAAAACCCCTGAGGTTTTCATGGTGACATATCCATTTACCCTTGTGGACAAAACAACAAAACATTCCGCTTTCATCAGGTTGGAGTGGATATCTTTTCAGTATTGGCAGCAAAGGGCAACCAACCCTTCAGATGCAACAGACGAAAGCAGAACGGGGAGCTCATACCACCTTATTTCTTGCCTTGCTTGGTGACCATGTTCCGTGGGGGTGTGACTGGACGGCTGCCATTTGGCTTCTTCTTCTCGGCTGGCTTCAAAATCTACAAGTGGAATGAATACAGGTAATCCAACTAAGATTATGTTTTGCCCACTGCAATAGTCTACACATTGTACAGTTTCACATAATGACAAGACTGGTCATAACTTTAAAAGGACATTTCTAAATTTTATATAATCTCCAGCACCACCGCAACATCAACATGTGAAAACGGTGCATTTCTGTTTTGTAGTAAAAAAGATAGGAAGATAAATGTTTCCAGTGACATCAACCAATAAGGAGGCAATGACTACACATAATTGGTTAAAAATCACATGATACACATCGATGTCGTCACTGGAAACATCTTCCTTTATCTTTTACTACAAAACATAGAAACGTGCCATTTTCACATATGTCGATGTGGTGCTGGAGATGAATATGAAGATGAAATATTTTGAAATCTCCCTTTAACATGTCCATACACTACAGTAGTAATACAATCACTGACACAATTACATGCCTGTGATAAGATGGAGCACATTCATGATTGAAATATCCCTCACCTGAAACGAGCACATGAGAGTCTCATCCACACTCATCATGGCACCAGCATTGTCAAACTCCCCGCAGTAGTTCGGTGCTGAGAATAAAGTCACAAGCTGTCGCTTTGCAAAGAACTCATAGCCGTCCTCAACAACCTGCCGGAAAAGAGAGCATTGATTACAGTTCGGTTGAAATAAAAACAAATTCCACACCAGACTATCAGTACTAGGTCTGACCCCATTTAGTCGACTGGTCGATTGTTTGGTCAATAGGCTGTTGGTCGACCAAGATGGTTTTTTTTAGTCGAGCAGTGGCAAATATATATAGTTTTTATGGCACACAAGACACCTGTCTGATTCAGGCCTGTCTGAGTGGACTAATCCATTGGAGGCCACGGGGATGGCACACCAGTAGTACATTTACTGTTCTGCGAAGGCCAGCAGCAGCGGGTCAGGAACAGGTTTTTTTCTTCTGGTTAGGCTATATTGATCTCTGGCTCCCTCTTTAGTTATTTGTCTTAATTTTTTTTAAATCAGTCTTTAAAGCATCAGATAAGCTCAGTAGCCTACATATAGTTGATTTTATTAAAACAGGGTGTGTCTATATGGAAAAATCAGTTTTAAAATTTAGACCAATTGATTGGTCAAAAGAACATACGACCAAGATTTTTTAATATTTTTTTTGTCGGAGACAGCCCTAATCAGCACTGATCGGAACACGACTGAATTTACAGGTAACTTCCAAAATAATATTAACACTTGAGTAAATGAGGGATACAAAGTATATTTAAAGCAGGTGTGGTTCCTGAGTTAGGATTCTCCGGTACTTTTGTGTACTTTTTAGCCAGTAGTTCTGAAAATAGTGCTCACGAGCCAAAAGTGCTCCCTGAAAATCGCGAACTGCGTCACATATGTGCAGATTATGTGAACCACATCACTTCTCTCTTGGCCTGCAGTTTGTGCATCTTGCTAGCTGTCACTCAAATGGCGAGGGGCTGAAGCTTATTGGCTGGAACTCTAATTGCTACTTGGCTGGCCCATGTGGGGGAAAATGTAGGGCAAATAGCACCGCACAGTGTCCAGTAAAGAGTTGCTTTCAAACTAGGGATTTCATGGCTAATTGAGGTAAAACAGTAATTCTACTCATTGATTATAAATGGCACACTGACACATCAGCACAAAGCGTGAGGCTTAAAAAATACCTACTAGTCGCCAAAGTTCCGGAGCATGTCTTTAAGCAATTAACATCCCATCATGCTTAGGGTCATGTATAAAAATGCTGGGCAGGCTATTATTTTGGTTACCATGGCTATGCCTCCATCCACAGGGTACGAGTGGTCACTGAATGGTTTGATGAGCATGAAAACCATATGCCATGGCGGTCTCAGTCACCAGATCTCAACCAATTGAACATTCTGGAGCGGCGCCTGAGACAGCACTTTCCACCACCATCCACAAAACACCAAATTATGGAATTTCTTATGGAAGAATGATGTCGCATTCCTCCAATAGAGTTACAGAATCTATGCCAAGGTGCATTGAAGCTGTTCTGGCTCGTGGTGGCCCAACGCCCAATTAAGACACTTCATGTTGCCGTTTTATTTATTTTTTTGCAGTTACCCGTTTGTAGACAACATACCTGATGGGCGCGACAGATCAGATCCAAGTCATGTTTGTGGAGGAACTTTGCCACCACTTCTGATCCAAAGGTGAATGAGACGCCCCTGTCGTTCTCTCCCCAGCCAAGGACATCCTTGTCTGGATCAGACCAGAGCAGGTCACACAGGAGGCCCTGGTCAGGGACGTCGGTGGGCCGCATGACACGCCGGATCTGCTCCATGGACTGGAGGTCGGGTGACAACCCTGAGAGACACGGAAGAAGATTAATACAGATGAACAACCGGAATGAGGTCAATTCCAATCAGAACTTGTGTCAAAATTCCAAGGACAGGAAGAACAATTGGAATAAAAGCAAATAACATTCCTCAATATCATAAGCGATGTCTTAGAGCAGTGGTCACCAACCGTCAAGGAATTCCTAGACGATCACCAAATCAATCAAATGTATTTATAAAGCCCTTTTTACATCAGCCGATGTCACAAAGTGCTGTACAGAAACCCAGCCTAAAACCCCAAACAGCAAGCAATGCAGGTGTAGAAGCATTTCTGTAGAAAACAATAAAGCCTTGTACTTCTATTTATTGTTTATGTCTTGCGCTGTTGGTGCTAGGTGCACTTAATTGTCTTCATTTTTTAGGACAACTAAAACGCAACATACCTCCATGGCAACAGAAGATCTTCTCATCAACAATGGCAGCGATAGGGAGGCAGTTAAAACAATCTGTAAATGTTTTCCAGAGCTTGATGTTGTACCTTCTTTTACCTAGAATAATAATAATACCACGTTAGGATGATCATAAGCTAGGCAATGCATATGACAGGAATTTATAACAAAATGCAATCTATGTAGATACAAATGCCGTACTTTGTCAGAGTGCAGGACTATAATTATTTCAACAGCCCCACACATCACTCACACTCATCATAGAATCCATATATTCTGTTGATGGAGGCGCACTCATGGTTTCCCCTCAGCAGGAAGAAGTTCTCCGGGTATTTGATTTTGTAGGCCAGAAGCAGACAGATGGTCTCCAGAGACTGCTTCCCTCTGTCCACATAGTCTCCCAGAAATAGGTAGTTGCTCTCAGGAGGGAAGCCCCCATACTCAAACAGCCTCAATAAGTCGTAATATTGCCCATGGATGTCACCTGCAGAAAACAAACAACAAGATGTAGCTATAGTACACACCCCTCATTGGGTCTAAGGGGATAGAAGACACATCGTTTAACACTTATTTTCACCAAATAGCGATGGTTACTCACCACAGACTTTGAGGGGGGCTTCAAGCTCCAGAAGGATAGGTTGGCTGAGAAAGATCTCCCTGGACTTGAGGCACAATCCTCGGATCTCATTCTCCTGCAGCTGCACATTCTTACCAGGTTTTGCTCCTCTGACTATAAAAAAAATTACATTCAGATTAATCTACAAGCAAATATATCTACCTAATTTGCCGTCATGCTCATTGCCACCATATCTTGTTAATGTCTTCTGGATAGGGGAGTGAGTGCTGACCATCATATCAGATTACTCATGTTATTGACTTCATCTTTCACTGACTGGGCAGATAGCTGGGACAATGCAATGGACCATGTAGCTAAAGTAACGTTAGGTAACTAGCTAATTTGACTGAACATTTTGAAATGTGACGACCGGGACAAACTAATTTGTTTAGCTGGTTAACTAGCCGCCTAAACTCAGTGGTGTAGTGGAGGGTATATGCAGGTACAGACCTTATACCCACTTTTATTGTGGGCATTGAGTATACTCAGTTCTTAATCCCCACCATGCGTATCAAAGTAGTGGAGGTATACGCTGTATCAATTAATAAGAGTGATGAACAGATCAGAATGTTTAGCTTAAAATTTTGATAAACTATCATTTTTCTATTTATTCATTTACATTTTTCTCCCCAATTTAACAAATTGGTAGTTACGATCTTTTCTCACCACTACAACTCCCCAACAGGCTCGGGAAAGGCGAAGGTCGAGACATGCGTCCTCTGACACATGACCCGCCAAGCCGCTTCTTAACACACTGCTTACTTAACACGGAAGCCAGCCGCAACAATGTGTCAGGGAAACACCGTTCGACTGACGACGAAGTCAGCTTGCAGGCAACCAGCCCGCCACAAGGCATCGCTAGAGAATGATGAGCCAAGGAAAGCCGCCCGGCCAAACCCTTCCTTAACCTGGACGGTGCTGGGCCAATTGTGTTCCGCCCTATGGGGCTCACGTTCACAGCCGGATCGAACCCCAGGCTGTAGTGGTGCCTCAACACTGCGATGCAGTGCCTCAGACCACAGCGCCACTTGGGAGAGAAACTTTTATTTCTACACATTAAATCGCAGCAATGTGCACACAAAGGTAGGCCTATGAGCAAATGTTCCAAAACGCAATTTGTGGGAAAACATTCTAAAATGCGAGCGGTTAATGGAGAGATTTTGAAAGAGGGGACCTCTAAAGAAGCAACATCTATCATGTGTTGCTAATATGACTACGATAATGCCTTTGGCCGCTAGACGACAATGCCTTTGGCCGCTAGACGACAATGCCTTTGGCTGCTAGACGATAATGCATTTGGCTGCTAGAGAACTTTATTTTACAAATAAAGTTAATTTGTAAAACAATAGAACAGGAGAGCACACGAGGAAGTCTTTATAAAATAATTGCCTCCACGTTTCCATGGTAGGACTTTGGCTATAGGCTAATTTGAAGCAAGGCATGCCTCATAAAATGAAGTAAAATGGCCAGGTTTCAAACAATTAAGGAGCAGGAAAAGTATAGGGATGCTTTCCCTTCTCAATTAAACGTTAACTAGCTACAATGTAGCCTATGCCTATCTGGCAGAATTATATCATGATTATTTGCATCTATCCAGTGGCCATTTGTTTTGCAAACACTGCGTACCAAACAGTGCTAGGTGCCTGCACAGTTGAATTAAAGAGCAATCTTAGATGTTTCCCAGACCTCAAAAGTAATCTCCTGATGAGGTTTACAGCATTGTTGTTGACTTACATCCAATTTTGTTGTTCTACTATTAAAAAAGTGATATCGAAAACCTGAAAAAATTATATCTGACTATTGACAGACTAATTTATTAATTTCAACAGTTGGCCTACTATTAGCACACTTGCACAATACAGCTTGGGTTGGTCTGACTAATTCTAGGTCATGTACAGTTGAAGTCGGAAGTTTACATACTTAGGTTGGAGTCAATAAAACTCTTTTTTTTCAACCACTCCACAAATGTCTTGTTAACAAACTATAGTTTTGGCAAGTCGGTTAGGACATCTACTTTGTGCATGACAAGTAATTTTTCCAACAATTGTTTACAGACAGATTATTTCACTTATAACTCACTGTATCACAATTCCAGTGGTTCAGAAGTTTACATACACTAAGCTGACTGTGCCTTTAAACAGCTTGGAAAATTCCAGAAAATGGCTTTAGAAGCTTCTGATAGGCTAATTGACATAATTTGAGTCAATTGGAGGTGTACCTGTGGATGTATTTCAAGGCCTACCTTCAAACTCAGTGCTTCTTTGCTTGACATCATGGGAAAATCAAAAGAAATCAGCCAACACCTCAGAAAAAACATTGTAGACCTCCACAAGTCTGGTTCATCCTTGGGAGCAATTTCCAAATGCCTGAAGGTACCACGTTCATCTGTACAAACAATAGTATGTAAGTATAAACACCATGGCCATGCCGCTCAGGAAGGAGACGCGTTCTGTCTCCTAGAGATGAACGTACTTTGGTGCGAAAAGTGCAAATCAATCCCAGAACAACAGCAAAGGACATTGTGAAGATGCTGGGGGAAACGGGTACAAAAGTATCTATATCCACAGTAAAACAAGTCCTATATCGAAATAACATGAAAGGTCGCTCAGCAAGGAAGAAGCCACTTCTCTAAAACCGCAATAAAAAAGCCAGACTACGGTTTGCAACTGCACACGGAGACAAAGATCGTACTTTTTGGAGAAATGTCCCCTGGTCTGATGAAACAAAAATACAACTGTTTGGCCATAATGACCATCGTTATGTTTGGAGGAAAACAGAGGATGCTTGCAAGCTGAAGAACACCATCCCAACCGTGAAGCACAGGGGTGACAGCATCATGTTGTGGGGGTGCTTTGCTGCAGGAGGGACTGGTGCACCTCACAAAATAGATTGCATCATGAGGGAGGAAAATGATGTGGATATATTGAAGCAACATCCCAAGACATCAGTCAGGAAGTTAAAACTTGGTCGCAAATGGGTCTTCCAAATGGACAATGACCCCAAGCATACTTCCAAAGTTGTGGCAAAATGGCTTAAGGACCACAAAGTCAAGGTAATGAGTGGCCATCACAAAGCCCTGACATCAATCCCATAGAAAATGTGTGGGCAGAACTGAAAGTGTGTGCGAGCAAGGAGGCCTACAAACCTGACTCGGTTACACCAGCTCTGTCAGGAGGAATGGGACAAAATTCACCCAACTTATTGTGGGAAGCTTGTGGAAGGCTACCTGAAGCGTTTGACCCAAGTTAAACAATGTAAAGGCAATGCTACCAAATACTAATGGAGTGTATGTGAACTTCTGACCCACTGGGAATGTGAAATCACTCTACTATTATTCTGACATTTCACGTTCTTAAAATAAAGTGGTGATCCTAACTGACCTAAGACAATACATTTGTACTTGGATTAAATGTCAGGAATTGTGAAACTGAGTTTAAATGTATTTAGTTAAGATGTATGTAAACTTCCGACTTCAACTGTAGGTAGTGTTCACTGTCCGAATTTTTCCACACCTTTCCTCTACTGGGCGGGTCATTTGGGACATGTTTGGCAAAATGTGAGTATACCCACTTCTCCAGGCACCCCTACACCACTGACTAAACGATTTACGATGGACATTGTCCTGTGTAAATGCGGGCTATTTGGGTGCTGAAATCCGTCGTTTTTGTAGACTAGTCAGCCGATATTGGGCGCTAGATCTGCACAATCATTTAGAATTGATGTGCCCAGCCGGTAATAAATACACTTATGTCCCCCGTGGACCGGCTCGTACAAAGGCATATTTCCGTCCTTAACTAGCTTTAAATTGCTGGGCGTCGGAAAAGAAACTGGACATGTGTGTGTATAGTCTTAATAAAACGTATGCCTTTGACTTTGCAGCCTGAATGGAGAATGCTTTTGTACGAGATGGTCTAGGGGGAACATGAGTGCATTACCGGCTGAGCACATCAAAACAGTAGTGCATATCTAGCGCCTACTATCGGCTGCCACGGTATAGCAAAAAGAGAGAAAAAAAATGTAATTTTATGTGACATCGGAACTCCAGTCAGCCCATACTAGTCGCCGATCAAATCTATCGTAAATCGTTGAGTTTAGACGGCTAGCAGGTTAACTAGTTTCACGTTAAAATTAGCTAACTACTATGGCAACAACATCATGCACTAACTACTGGTTAACTACTAGCTAACGTTAGCTAAAATATACAGAGCCTACATGCGACATCAACAGCTAACGACGTTAGCTAGCTAAAACTAGCCTACAGTCATCTCTCTAACAAAGTGAACAGATAATATTACTGCAGCAATAACGTTACATTGGTGTAGACTCCTTACCTTCTAAAAGACGCTGGATGATACTGTCTATATTGAGTTTATCAACATCGGCCATGGCGACGCAGAAAAAAAGGCCTGAGTGAGCAGTGCAAAGTGCAAATCTAGTGCTGGTTACTAGCTAAGTAACGTTAGTTAGCTACGATTAATTCGCTTCGCGAAATTACTGGTTCCGAAAACAAAAACGTGTAGAAATTATACCCTGTTACTGGTTCTTACAACGTTATATTATACCTTACCACCTACTTCAACATCTTTGTTTTGAACAAATTTCCAAAAACAACACCTAATATTAACCGTATATCGGGACAAAATCCACGTTAGCCGTTAGCAATGCCCTCTGATTCTTCTTTTTCTTCTATGAGGTTTAATGGCGATTGGTATCCAATAAATGTTGCATTACCGCCACCTACTAGACTGGAGTATGACTCCCATGTACTTTGTTAAAAATATAATAAATACCCTACCATTTAACCTTACACTAACTAAAAACCCACCACCCACTATTTGAATATATCTAGTCCTACCTCAGGCCAACAGCCTGAAAGAACTGGACACCCTGTAACTCTTCTGACGTCAAGTCTCGTACACCCAAATACCTCTCTGCAGCTTCCACCACAACCTACATTTTCTGCGACATCCCTTCAGTACAGTTGAAAACCAATGCTATAAACGCAACAAAAAAAAATCTAATTTTACCGAAGCATATCACTTCCTCTGATTCTACTTCTTATTTACATTTGTATTGGCGGTGCACACATCGTCACCTACTGTATCTGTTTTTCCGCCTACTGTTGTGGGTTGTGAATTCCTTACACACATTATTATTACATTATTCCACTTTTTTGGTGACACAAAAAGGGAATGGAAGGAAAGAAAAATTGCCCTACCAACTAACCCTACACCCATTAAAACCTCACCACTATTCCACTACTTGGCCTCTGATCCTGCACCAGGCCTATCGTTCAACACACCTTGTAACGCCTCAGAAGTAAAATCTCGTACACCCAAGTACTTCTCTGCAGCGGCCACCACAACATCTATTTTGTGTGATTTACATTCCATTTCTGCTGTACAGATAACCATGGCTATGAATGCTAAGAAGCCAATCTTACTGAAGCACATGTTATTCCTATCACACATGGAACCTCTTAGGATCCTCGCCCTGGATTCATCTTCCTCTACAACCCTCATCACTGCCTCAGCATAGACACCTTCTGTGCTACTCTGACCATGGCAATCTTGACCTGCCCTCCTCTCACCAGAACTTCTGATCTCCAGCAACATGGGTACCCCTATACAGTTAACAGACAGCTCTTTTCACTGATACTACACATTCTGTTGACTCATGCCCTCCTGCACACATCTAGGAATCTCCCTCCTACACTCTGCTGCAACATGACCATAAGCTTAGCACCTAAAACACCGTAATGGGTTCGGGACAAAACCTCTCACGAGATAACTGACACAGCTTGACTTGACTTTGTCCGATAAAGACTCAGCATTAAAACTCAACAGGACAGACAGTGTCTTCTCTGTTTCACCACGCTCTTCACCAGGTCTGCGACGCACCGCACGGTGGGTGTCACAGACACCGGGAATCTTCTATTTCAGTTGATCCTCCTCAACACTTAACACCTCTCCGCTTTTCACTCCATTCAACGGTGCCCTGCTCCGGAGAGCAAAGCAAGTCTCAGGTCTTGTCCCGAGGCATGTGGTGCGTAGCGCCCGACCCCTTTGAACGAAAGACATACAAAAAAAATCCTCACAAGTCCACCTCGAGTTACTTTCACCGATTCAACAGTCCTAAAACTCTTCTCCACCCATCCTGACACCACATATGGATCAGCCAGAAAGCAAGGATCCATTCTCTCCAAAAATCTCACTTCCACTGGACCAGAATCATCTTCATCGGGACGAGGCTGGACCTCAGCAGTCTTCAGTGCACCTGACACCACATGTAATTTATATATATATATATATATATATATATATATATATATATATATATATTTTACATTTAACCAGGCAAGTCAGTTAAGAACAAATTCTTATTTACAATGATGGCCTACAACGGCCAAACCCAGACGACGCTGGGCCAATTGTGCGCCGCCCTATGGGACTCCCAATTATGACCGGATGTGATACAGCCTGGATTTGAACCAGGGACTCTAGTGACGTCGCTTACACTAAGATGCAGTGCCTTCATGCACCCAGGTTCAATTTCTGAGCTACCGGAGTACGTCTTTTTCTTTTTGTAGGCCTACTTGATGCCAATCTTCCTCACCACACCGCTTCCCTCTACGCTCAGCTCCTTTCCATCTTCCTTGCTGTCCATTTCCACATCTCCACCCTCTTTCCACTAATTCATCCGCTGTAGTAGCAAACTGTTAAAATGGTCTTGTATCTTGAATTTGCCGCCATGTCACTTCGCTCAAAAAAACTCTACCATCCGCTATTACTCCTCGCGGCCCTAACCTACTCCACTTTGCTACTTCAAAGGAGTCTGCCAGCCAACCTTCTGGGTGGATTTGATGGCTGCTGCCATCTACTGTACTGGCCTGGAATATATCTAACCTAGCTAGGTGGGCCTCCCTGTGGCATCTGTGCCTTTCTGCTGCCATAGTGCCAGCCTCTTCCCCAAGTCTTTCAGCCTCCAGTAGAACTTGACTCAATTCATATTTTATTACTGGGATTTTCCTCTTCCCCAGAAAAGCTGACTGTTTTATCTATTACCCAAGCTTAGTTTCATGATAGGGGAGCAGGAATTTCATGCAACAATACCAATAGGAATTTCTGATACCTCATCAATTGTAATTGACAATTTGTTTTTTTTTATCAATATTTTTATTAATTGGTTTTGAAGGTTTACTGGTCCACATCTTTGTTCACAGGACAAACATTAAAGTTGAATTTGTGAACCAGATGATAATAATAATAATAATAATAATAATAATAATAATAATAATAATAAATTACATTAGTAAAGTGCTTTTCATTTTACAAGAACAATCTCAAAGTGCATAAAATAAAAGATAATATCGATATTTAAAAAAAAAAATTTAAGCAAAAATATAACCACATCGTAAAAGCAACAATCAAAGTCTAGGAGGAAGAGGAGGCCAGCCGATAAAGATGAGTCTTACTGTCAATCCTGCTTTAAAAGACCTAACAGTCTGAACAGCCATGAGATTGTCAGGAAGGGAGTTCCAAAGGCATGGTGCACGGTCCCCCATTGTTCTGAGCCTGGTCCTGGGTGCATGAAGCAATTTGGCGTGGCTTGACTGTAGGGTGCGTGGAGGTTCATAGTGGGAGTGTTGATCTGACAGGTCGGCAGGTCCGATACCATTTAGGGATTTGTGGACCAGGAGGAGAATTTTAAAGTCAATTCTTTGAGGGACAGGTAGCCAGTGAACATCAATAGAGAAAAGGTTACACTAAATTGGACACTTCTCATTAAATGTGAGCATAATGTCCTTATTTTGCCCTGAAAACACACTTGCCTGCAATGTTTCTGTTTCACCATACTCCAGAACAGAATAACAGAAGACTCAAGCTACTGCGGCTCAGTGCTTTTACATGGATGTTTTTGTCATTCTCTGTAAGCTTGTTGGTTGCCTTCACCCTTCTCTGTTGTCCAAGTCGTCTCATCTCTTTGGGTTATTAAGAGTGGATGGCCCAAATTGTGACTGTTGATTAACATGCTTTATACTGTGGCAATGGATACAACCGCCTTGGTTTGAAAACCATTTACCCCTGTTGTCCAGTAGGCAGTGCTAGCAGCTCATCTTTCAATGTGTCAAACCAAATTGATCTTGGTCTTTGAAAAGGAGCCACTGATACAGTACATTTTTTCTGGTTTGTCTTCAGTTTGATCATCTCTTCTACTCGACCTACTGCATTTGAAACCCATGTAATAGAAGTGGACATCATCTGTATCTATTCCTGTACCTGTCAATATTGGTTGGTCATCATAGAACAGCCAAAAACATGATCAAATAGCATATGTGAGCTTACTCGCTCAGGTGATTGATCGTTAGGCTTGAGAATTAAATCTGTAAGCGCCGCATTGTTCAGTCAACCTTGGATGACAACTTATTTACATAAAACACACAGCCCAGTGGGATTATTGTGGCAACAACCCTGGCATCAAATTGTCTTCCATATCAACTCTGATTTGAATGTTAAGTTTCCAGATAAATCACAGCTAACTAAGATGTTATTATTTTCATATGAGGCTTGCATCTCATTGCCACCCTCGAGCCACCAATAAAACGCAATAATACTGAAACTTTTAATAAACTTCCTTCAGAATTCCCCCTAGGTGTTTTCTGTCTGGCATGAGTATATGACATTTCTCCCTTATATATGGTTTAGATTGTAATAAACTACAAGTTGCTAAAGTATGACAGTATGTGCATATTATTTCCCTTCACAGTCATTTTATAAGGCATGTATGATGTACATCAACTGCATTATGATGTATATCACAGTGGCCTGAGTTAATGGCTTCTGCCTATATTTGTGATTTCACATGGCTCCAAGTGATCATGTATGTATGTATTGTTTTGAGGGGTGGGGGTGTGCAGACAACACCAAAACTGGTCTTGTTCAAACCCAGTTTTTCTCTGAATATGGTATGGTTTTAATGGTGGAGGGAAATTATTTGTTTGAAGTACAGAGTTGGTATAAGAACCACCACCATCATCAACACTACATAATATTGAATGCTAGTCTATGGTGTACAGAGAGTCAAGTAAGATGGAAATAAATAAATTACTGTATGTTATTAAGTATGTCTGCAGCCTCACTGGGCTTACAAACCCCTTCATGTAACCAGAGGCAGGTCTTCCAGTGATGTCACCATGGAATTTATATGTGAAATAAAACTGTGCTTCAAAGATGATGAGCATGAATGCCTGCATGGTATATCACTTTCCTATTCGTTGTACTTGTGTCTAGCTGTGTTCTTCAAAAGTAGGCTACCACTGAAGAACAGTATGTTAATACACACTTTTGTAACCCCTCAGATACCATAGGCTATACATACTCTTTTAACACCTTAATTCATAATTTAATCAAAATTCAGACCCTAATCCAGTAATTGACTTTATAAGCACGTTCACCTTTTAAACCCTAAGGGCACTTTTTAGAGCATTTGTGTCAATTTGTCAATAACATCAATCATATGCTTTTTTTTAGGTAGGGTACGAAGTGCTTCCCATAAAGTGCATTCGGAAAGTATTCATACCCCTTGACTCTTTCCACATTTTGTTACGTTACAGCCTTATTCTAAAATGTATTAAATTGTTTTTCCCCCTCATCAATCTACACACAATAGTCCATAATGACAAAGCAAAAATAGTTTTTTTGAATTTTTTGCAAATGTATTAAAATACTGAAATATCACATTTACATAAGTATTCAGACCCTTTACTCAGTACTTTGTTGAAGCACCTTTGGCAGCAATTACAGCCTTGAGTCGTCTTGGGTATGAAGCTACAAGCTTGGCACACCTGTAATTGGGGAGTGTCTCCCATTCTTCTCTGCAGATCCTCTCAAGCTCTGTCAGGTTGGATGATGAGTGTCATGGCACAGCTATTTTCAGGTCTCTCCAGAGATGTTTGATCGGGTTCAATGGCTGGGCCACTCAAGGACATTCAGAGATTTGTCCTGAAGCCACTCCTGCGTTGTCTTGGCTGTGTGCTTAGGGTCGTTGTCCTGTTGGAAGGTGAACCTTCGCCCCAGTCTGAGGTCCTGAGCGCTCTGGAGCAGGTTTTCATCAAGGATCTCTGTACTTTGCTCTGTTCATCTTTCCCTCTATCCTGACAAGTCTCCCAGTCCCTGCAGCTGAAAAACATCCCTACGGCATGATGCTAAATGTAAATGCTGCCACCACCATGCTTCACCTTAGGGATGGTGCCAGGTTTCCTCCAGACGTGATGCTTGGCATTCAGGCCAAAGAGTTTAATATTGGTTTCATCAGACCAGAGAATCTTGTTTCTCATGGTCTGTCTTTAGGTGCCTTTTGGCAATCTTCAAGCAGGCTGTCCTGTGCCTTTTACTGAGGAGGGGCTTCCGTCTACCATAAAGGCCTGATTGGTGGAGTGTTGCAGAGATGGTTGTCCTTCAGGAAGGTTCTCTCATCTCCACAGAGGAACTCTGGAGCTCTGTCAGAGTGACCATTGGGTTCTTTGTCATCTCCCTGACCAAGGCCCTTCTCCCCCGATTGCTCAGTTTGGTTGAGCGGCCAGCTCTAGGAAGAGTCTTGGTGGTTCCAAATTTCTTCCATTTAAGAATGATGGAAGCCGCTGTGTTCTTGGGGACCTTCAATACTGCAGACATTTTTTGGTACCCTTCCCCAGATCTGTGCCTCGACAGAATCCTGTCTCGGAGCTCTACAGACAATTCCTTCGACCTCATGGCTTGGTTTTTGCTCTGACATGCACTGTCAACTATGGGACCTTATATAGACAGGTGTGTGCCTTTCCAAATCATGTCCAATCAATTGAATTTACCACAGGTGGACTCCAATCAAGTTGTAGAAACATCTCAAGGATGATGAATGAAAACAGGATGCACCTGAGCTCAATTTTGAGTCTCATAGCAAAGGGTCTGAATACTTATGTAAATAAGGTATTTCTGTTTTCAAATTGTATACATTTGCAAACATTTCTAAAGACCTGTTTTCACTTTGTCATGATGGGGTATTGTGTGTAGATTGATGAGGAAAAACATGTATTTAATCAGTTTTAAAATAAGGCTGTAACATAACAAAATGTGGAAAAGTCAAGGGGTCTGAATACTTTACAAATGCACTCTATGCCTTTGTTTCTACCAGTATGTATAGCAGATAGATAGGCCTACTTGTATTTTGTCTATGCCTGCATTATAGGCCTACCCACTTTTTCTGAGACCCAGTTAACCCACCATACACCAGCCACTGTTCAGAGATCAAATATAGATCCAGTTGTTAGATTGATCCATTCATTTTCACATATGAATTCATATTAATAATAAAAAACATGTTTTGTATGGAAATGTGAAATATATATAATCGGTGACAGCAATAGGCCTATATGTAGGAATCATTTAGCAAAGTTTAGACAGTGGAAGGTTAGTTAATTAAAGTTATTATGAAGTTATTATTTCAAATTAGGCAAACTATTTAAGCAGTTTTGCAGTATTATTTCACATTTTCAAATGGTCATAATTTAACATGGTCACAGAGAAAACAATTTTGTATTAGTTCACCAGCGTAGGTGGATGCATTCGTAATGGTTACGATCTGCGCCGCTTGCTTCTGATGAGCAGAAATACAAATGCACTTCACAGGTTTAGATTTTTCAGTGCATAGCCTAGTCTACCCATTCACTGTTATTTGTAGCATAAACTAATGGAAGGAGAGGTGTAAACATACATAGAGGTAGAGTATGCTGTGTAGTCTACTAGTATTTAGGACTCATGATATGGACGCAACTGTTTTATTCATACTATTGCAGACGGATTTCCATAAACACAATATGCATAGGTCACATTGTTGTTCTCTTCCCCTTTTCCACACGGTTGTGGTCAACCCCTTACGTCAGTATTGATAACTTTGCCAAACCAAAATCAAGTGCAATTGTCCAGTTAATATCCGGGACTGCACAAATGCATGGATATTATTTTTTTTTAACACTCGGGGTCCACCGGGATATCACTGCTTTTTAACAAACATATTTGTGTTAGTTCAGTGGACGTTCATGTGTTCATTATTATTTCTGTTCAAGTAGAACGAGTAGCCTTATCGTAAACGTTGTTAGCGAGGGGAATCCAGCCCACATATTTATTGCAGCCGCTGAAAAAAATCTCTTCAATATCCCCAAGATGGCCGCCGATGTGGGATCGATGTTTCAATATTGGAAGAAATTTAATCTACGGCGGCTTCAGGTTAGTGTTATCCTTTACCCTTCTGGTTATATCTGTTCATATAACATTATGTACTTTAAAATTATGCGAAATGTGTAAACTGGACGAATGGAGAAAGAAATCGGCGGCGTTGCATTGATAGTTATTAGAAATTGATCCTCTTCTGCCTTTGTTCAGTTCAATCATTGATCAGCGATGGAGCACCGACCATAGAGTAGCACAGGCGCACTGTATAGCCTCCGCTCTGCGTTCACCGCTGGGATCAACACCACCGACTTAACCCTTATATTTTTATACGATTCTCTCTTTATAGTGCTCATCATGGTGTAGATAGAGAACGGAAACTTTTGATGCCCTCATGAATTTAGCTCCGAGGACGTAACTTTTTACCAGCTTAATGTTTTATTCTATTTGTACATGGTGGTCGTGCATTCTACTGCATCTCTTTAGCGACATTTGGTTGTACTTTATTTTCTATGTATGATAAAAATGTTGCCTTTCGTTTTTGATATAAATCAACTTTGTTTGCACAATTAGATTGAAAGTTTTTTTTTCTGTTCATCTGCTAAATAATCGTGATCGCTTATTCAAGCCATATAACCAGGCTAATTGATTGTCTGTTTATTTCTCTTTTAGACTATATCCCAATCAGAAAAGTAGAAGATAGGCTTAGTCTACCTATGTTATCATGTAGCCTATTTAGGCTATTGGTCATTCCGGTGGTGCGCGTTATAACATGCGTGTAAAATGATTATAGTGTGTCGACTATAGATGCAGGCTAAATGCAAAGCGTGTTCAATGATCAATAGTCAGACATCTGAATGATGTTTTTACAAAATAGACAGCCCATATTTTGACTTGGTTATCACAAAGTTGTCAATGATCCAGTCGGTTTTACAAACTTGTCCAGTAAATTGACAAATAGTTTCACAATATATTGCTGACTTCCTATATAGCATATGTTATATGATTTATAATGAACCCGTTTCAATAACATTTCGGTAACACTTGACATCACTAAAAAGCCACAGTGTTGACGATGTAATTCGCCTATCTGTGCGTCTCAGTACGAAATAAGGTTTTGCGTTTTCAGCCCCGTTCCCTTATCTCAAGCCGCATTGTGAGCACCAGGCTATTCGGCCAAGGACTGTGTAATTGTATTCCCCGCTAATGTTTGTAAATCAGGCTCGGCCAGCGCAAGGGCACTGTCTGCCGTATGATTGATGTTCTGTAACATGAGAAATGACAGGAGCATGGCAAGTCAGGTCCTGCGGAAAAGCCTACGGAGAAGAAATCAGAGCTGATTGTTATTCTGCCCCCCAATCGCTAGACTACTCATGTAGTCGGGGATCCAAAGGGCGAGTTGAGCTATGTTGTGTTACGTAGGGGTTCATTCACATCTTGCATGTTAGCCTACAAAATATAGCATGCTTTTACATCGTTCGTTTGCTGCAACCCTGTATTAGTGGCTAATTTTAGAATCAAATATCCAATGTAAGGACCGTTTTTCAGGTTTCAGCAGACTAATTAAATGAGAAAATTCAATTTTTTCCTACCTGAACGAGGTCTGAAAGCTTTTGTGCTAAGATTAGCTCAAAATAAAGTATTTCCAACCAAAAAGATGCAGATATCTACGACAACGTTGAGGAAGACCACTGATCTTCTGTGTAACATAGTAATTCTAACTTATGTTATTTTTACTACTACATTGGTATTGATTAGTGCATTGTTGGGTTTAGAGCTGGCAAAAAAGGCATTTCACTGTACTTGTGCACATTATCTTAACTTGAAAACGTAATGTTTATAATGCAAGGTTGAAAAGAAGAACATGTCTAACATGTCGTTTCTGAATAATATTACTCAATAGAAACATCTTGAAAATCCCAGTATTGATGTCAGTCATGTTGGAGTTTCTGTAGTGAAGAAAACACTTTAGAATCTATAGAAATGACTATAAAACATATATATTATTATATATATATATATATATATATATATATATATATATATATATATATATATATACTGAGTGTACAAAACATTAAGAACACCTTCCTAATATTGAGTTACAGTCACATTTTACAAGTGACATCAATAAGGGATCATATTTTTCACCTGGATTCACCTGGTCAGTCTATGTCATGGAAAGAGGTGGTGTCCTTCTACACTCAGTGTACATTGTAGCTCTATACCTACAGTCATTTATGAATTATTCTATTAATCAATTGTCACTGACAGAAATTATTTCACCATAACATTTAGGCTGCAATTTATATGTCTGTCCAGGGTCAAAATCATCTTATATTTTGTGCATTGCTAGTTTGATGACATGGTTTTCCATAATTGTCAAGGTCGTATTTGCATATTGACAATTTCAAATTCAATTCATTTGATAAAGGATACCAGTGGCAATCTATATCTGGAGATCACCACCAGCAAAGGATAATAACATGCTTATTAACTAAGTGAGACATAATTGAAGCTCAGGGGAGATCTTATAGTTTATTCTTGCTCTTTGGTATACCGATGCCATAGGAACAAAAACATGTCACATGGCATGTTACATTATCAGAGTACCT
This sequence comes from Salmo salar, assembly GCF_965601325.2. Lineage (NCBI taxonomy): Eukaryota > Metazoa > Chordata > Actinopteri > Salmoniformes > Salmonidae > Salmo > Salmo salar. Next base: position 19,438,305 of record NC_138310.1, read on the forward strand.
TCATTGTCGCTTCCTTTCAATTCACCATCCTGGTGTCTATTTTAAAGAACATTGCTATGAATCATCTATTCCAGATCAAAGTGTGACATGCCCCTCTGATCACAGACAGACTTTAATCCATCACCCTTTCAGTGCTATTATCAATATCAGCAAACAGGATTGTGAAATATACCATGTCTATGAACTAGATTTCTGTGGTAGAATAGTCTGAGATGAATGATTCATCCACAGCTTTGTAAAAACAGGACAGGGAAAGTGAGAGCATGGAAGTGGAGTGACCTTCGTTCTCGCTGGCCGCAAGTCACATGGACATTGCCGCGGTAATCATTCACACCAGCCAGATGGCATTTCCGTTGGCGACCATGGAAAAGGACGGGTCAGGAACTGTCCTGCCAGGCCCAAGCCAATTCTCAGCCAATAGAGAGAAAGCCCAGGAGATCATTCAGCCAGTAGGGAGCATTCTCAGACCCAAGGTGAGGTCCGACTACAAGAGGACACAGTTTACGAGAACTTATTACATTGTAATAACATTGTGCATTTTATTCGTATATAAAGTCACACATTAGCTCTCCAAAATAGAATTGAGGAAATATCATGTATTTAGAAGATTATTTCTTTAAAGTGATCAACTATCAATCAGGTACATTTTGAAGTGTAATGCAATGTGGTTTTTCAAAGTTTCAAGTAATCGTATCCAAATGTACTCACTAACTTTAGTTTAATATCATTACTGTGGTCCCAGTTTATATTCAATTCATTCGAGGATCCCTCTGTTGTCTTATAGTGATATAATTCTGTGCTAATTTTATATGGTTTATTAGCAATATGCTTTTTTGATGCCATTTTCCAGCCCCATGCATCTCCATACTCTTCTCTCCATCATTCTCTGAGGGGTTGAGTCTAGATCAGGAACAAAAGGCTGTGATTGTTCTACATTTAGCATGACTCAGGCACTCTCGTGTCAGCTCTAATCCACAGACAGAGACAACAGTATTGCCAAACAGTGAAATTGCTTTGCATCCTGTGAGCCTGGCTGCTTTCTCTGTACGCCGTTTGCTAGCAGCTCCCGCCCCCCTAAACCCAACCCTGCAATCTGAAACTGGCTGTGAAAACAGCTCTCTGTGTCTCTTTCATTCATGCTTTAGTACTTTGGTTTTTGTAACATTAGGCGCTACCATAATCTAATAATTTACCGGAAATGCCAGGTCTAGGGCACTATAGGGTTGAGAGGAGGGTTAGGATTTGTGTCCTGAGAAAACTGTGTCCAATGAGTGATCTATAAAGGAGGTGGAGGGGGGAATAGCTCCTGAGGCATCCATTGATAGCCTCAACAACAAACAGCATGGGCAACCCAGGGAGGCAGCATGGGTGGAGACAGAGCCCCCAGGGTATGCAATGAGAAAATGCACACAAAGACAGACACACTCTTGCACACACATACACGCACACCTGTGCGTATGCATCTGCACACTTTTTTTAATATATTTTTTATTTAACCTTTATTTACCTAGGGAAGTCGGTTAATAGCAAATTCTTATTTACAATGACGGCCTACCCCGGTCAAACCCGAACCCGGACGACGCTGGGCCAATTGTACGCCGCTCTATGGTACTCCCAATCACGGCCGGTTGTGATACAGCCTGGAATCGAACTAAGGTCTGTAGTGACACCTCTAGCACTGAGATGCAGTGCTTTAACCGCTGCGCCTCTCGGGAGACCCACTTACCTCCTCCATAGTGTACATATTAATCACGTAAGGACAGCCATACTCATGCACGCAAGGTAATGCAGATGTGCAGATTTTTATTGACTCACTCCCACATACAAACACATGCAGAGTCAGAGATGGATGCTAAGCTTTGAAGCTGACCTCAAATGCTGAACAAAATGTTACTAGAGTAAGGGGAAGAAATGTCCATCCCTTTAGAGCTGTCCCTCCAATCTCCTCTTTGACTGACCTCTCTCAAAAGGCCTCAGTGGATTAAGCATCGTTTTAAAAAGCAGTGGGACATAAGCTGCGCATCACCACCACAGGTCTGTGTTGCATCCCGTACCCTGCTACATAAACATTCTTCAAACATGCTTTCACACCTCCTCCTCATTGGGAGATATCAGAAGGTTAACGTCTGTCATGGTCTCGTTTACCATAAGCCCCTCTCTTATTCTTTGACAGTGAATACAAAGCAAATAAGAAAATAGATAGCTTTTACAAGACTAGCTGGGGTAAATTGAGTTGTGAAATCCAGGAGCCATAACACGGGTACATAAAATGCAGGCAACATTAGAGAGAGTTGTGAAACTGACTTCAGCATTAAGCTGTTTAACCTCTATGTAGCATTAGTGGTAGAGACTTCAAAGCAGATGCTTCAGCATTTGGAGCGGAATGACAAATGGGTTTAGAGACAGCTACGGTGAGCATTCCCACAGAACGAGTAGACCTGTCATTAATGTCACCTTAATCACTTTGACCTTCCTTCAAGCAGATTTCCATACCCGCCATCCACAGCCATTTTGCCTCATTCATCTCCCGGTTTGCAGAATAAGTACACTCGGTTTGTTATGGGTGCGTGAGGGTGTCTTTGTAATGATGATAGGTTCATGCTTTCGTTAAACTCGAAGTAGGCTTTCTTTTTTGAACGGTGTGAGACAATTTCTAACGAGGATCTACATCTGGATGTTATTATTATTAAGAATCGTAGATTAGTTTCTGATCATCTGTTCATGACCCGTAGGATTCTCTTCCGGTGTCTCACCCTCTGCTTTAGCATTCAGACCTACCTAAAAGGCCGATCCTATCCAAAGCCCGCACCCCGGTTTTTTTCAGCAGTAATCCCCATTTGGTAGTTGACAGTGCTTTCTCTCAAAAGGCATGATCTATTTCCTGTTCCTGTTTCTTTATTTCCGCTGCTCCTAGACTGAAGCAATTTCATTGCAGGAGTAAATAACCAGATTTAACCAAACTTCAGGGACACATTACTCTGCAGGAGACAGGCTCTTCTTCCTTAGCACTGTGTCAAGCAAGCGGGCGAGGGGAGACTGAAGATTCAGGGGAGAGGTAATGGCTCATCGGTATGGGTATAAATCTGTGTCCCCCTGCCAAGCGAGTCCATATTGAGCGGTGTCTCTACAGTGGACCCTCTTTATTTGTTTTGACTGTGACGGCATTGCAGACGTATTGAACACCAAGCTTTTCTATTTCCATTTTACTGAGCTTATATTGAATCCCCTCAATTCTCCTCTGTTTTCTCTATCTTTCTCTCTCTCGTCCCCATTCCACCCTTCCTCTGCTGTATTTGGCAGGGCTTCAGTGGCTTTAATTCATTCCCTCTATTGTCCATTTTGTCCTTCACGGATAAAAAAAGAAGAAACCCTGGTTTTTGTGTGAGAGCTGGGCTTTGTATGGTGTATGATGTGTGGTGGTGATGCTGGCGGGCCTTTTCTGTTGTGCAGCGGAGGTGAGCGTAGTGTGAAGGGTGCTCCTGGGCCCCTAAGCTCATGAGATCAATGCTTCCCTGCTCTTCTCAAGGGTCTCTATGGGGATCCCGGGGCTCTTATTATGTGTCTTTGCTCAAAGTGTTTATTGGAGAGGAGGAATACGGTGGGCTGTGCGTTGTACATCTTTCTAGGGCCCATTTGTCCTCATTTAAACAGAAGAGGGAAGACCTGGGAAAAGATGGTCCCTCTCTTTCAATGGTTCTTTTGAGAATCCAAACTGCGTTTGTTATCGTTAAGCAGATGTCCTCCATTTTATAGAAATAATACAAAAGGTGGGTTACAGCAAAAACAGATGGATCAGGCTTGTTATGTTAGCCAGTCCTGTCTTTGTGCAGCTGCTACCCCCGCTCCAGTTAATTACTATCTTATTCATCTCCAACAATGGGAGCAGGATAAAATAAATCTGAGAAGAGTTCTGCTTTTTTACTACGAAAGGTGCAGACTGGGACCGTGAAGCGAGCGAGTGGCTTTAAGAGGAACAGTTTATCATTTTTAATGGAGAGGAACAGGAAGTGTAGACGTGAAGCGCTGCTCTATGATTAATACACCGCCTCACTCGAGAAAAAGAGAGACCAAGTCTATCTCTCCATCCAGGCTACTGTTTCCCTGACGCCACCACTGCTCTTGTCATATCTCTTCTTTGGTGATTTCTGCTTTTTATAAAGTCATGAGGAAAATGCATTTGTCTTGTCGCTGGACTTCCATCTAAGTAACAGTTAACATGGGAGGAGATATCTTTCTGCTACTCACCATACAAATGTAGACTAAACAATATAATATGAAGCCCATTTCTGGAGTGACTGAGGATTTTTGTGGTGGATGAATGTTATATTTATATATATGTATATATATATATAGCACATGCTCATTATCCATAGCCATACTACACACAAAACAACTGTGATTTACACCACATATTTACAACTTGTTTGCAATGCTTGTGTATAAAATGTGTATTTAGGACACATTTGACATTGGTTGTTGTATTTTGTCTACTACTGTTTTCCCAGTGTTTTGAATGTTGATCGTGCGTCTCCCCCACCTTTCTCTTTGTTGTGACATCGCCATCAGGAGAGCCCACGTGGATCTCTGAGTTATGGGCAGAGTCACTTTGAGGGGAAGAGATGTGGAAATTGCATTTGTGTAAGTGGGAGAGATGTGTGTCCTGTATAGCCTGGGATGCCTTTGGTTGGGTTCAATCATGGCAGGGATGTTGACCTCAACAGTAAATGTTCTTGGCATCAGATGCAGGATAAGCAGAGTACGCGTGCAGGGGCAGAGAGTGGGAGTAAATAGGCCTATACCTATTGAAGGCTAAACTCATTCCGCTTCATCAAGCACACTCTCTCTCTCAAAGAACTCAACCTTGAAGTTCATGAATCTCTTTTGGATGATATTATAAAAATGCCGCTCAACACCAGCCTGGACTTTATTGTCTATTTGTCCTCTCAATTGACAATGGCTTGATGCTTGAGTACACTATACCTTTCATCTGGGAGCAGTCCGTTTGTGAATATGAACTTACTCCCCTCTCTGCTGTTGCTACTTTGACTTGATATGTGTGTTGCTGTTGTTGATCGGCTAATCTCAGGAAACTACTGTTTCTCCTGTAGTTGCTCATCCCTTAGAGAGAGAGGGCGGGATGCACTGGAACATGGTCGCCAAGGTGACAGATAGAACTCATGGTGATGGGACGCTTGCCAACAGTGTACCCCACTCTTGTGCCTCACCCTCTCGCCCTGATTATTGAATGACTCTCTGCCGTGGTGGGGGTGCCACTCTAGCTGTTTTAATTGTCTGTGTGATGATAAGGGGGTAAGTGTATGGAGTCAGTAATCAAAGGGGTTGCCCAGGCGAGCTTTACAATTCCTCCTAGTGAACATCATTTGAAGAGTTATCCTCTAATTTGATTTATTCAGTTATGTTTGATATGAAGTGAACTCTCTCTACAGCTGAGTGATTTTTATTTAGATAGCATGTGGCGGTAGACGGCACCATTAAAACATATTGCAAATACCAATAGAAAATCATCAGCAGCCGGTCATTGTTTCGTTCGGTTTATGTGTTGGCTGAATTATGAAAGGGAGGATGCACCCAGTGTAACCATGTGTGGATCCATGGCAACAGTCAATAACACCAGCTTATTATAAATGCCCCCAAAGAGTTAATGTTCTGGCACCGGTTTTCCTTTAGAGATAAAAGTATTAGTGGACCTTGGCCTCACTACCCATAGCCTTTTGGGCAGGGTGTGAACCCAGCGTCCGTCTAGACGTGCAGCATCATTAACCCGCTGTGACCTCAGCCACTGATGAATTCGCTCTCACATCCCCTGCAGCCCTGTGCTATGGCCCCTCCTCCCCTCCTCCCTCCACGGGCGACTCCGCTGGGACCCAGGGCTCCTCTGGACTGGCCATTAGAGCCACTACCCTCCTCTGCCACGCATAAATAGACGACGTGGCCGTAGCCTCTACTAGACTGCTGAATAATTCAGGGCGTCTGGGCCGTGTCTGGTCCCGGGGCGCTAAGGGACGTATGCTGCTGGGGTGCAGGGTGCAGAGGGCTGTGTGGAGGTGCAGGGGTTAATGACAGGTCTGCCTCTATGTCAGCTGCTGACCCCCCCCCCCCTCCACCACCACTACCCCAACTCCACCCTATGAAAGAATCCTGTTCAGTTGATTAGATTTTTTCGAAATGGATCAATTTTTAATCAGCTTAGCATCTGACTACGGTCAATACCATTGTTGCTGGGAAGACAGTTGCCGGACAGCCATCTTTATTTACAGGAATGTTTTTTTTTTACTGTATGCAGATCCAGAGACAGAAAACAGCTAAGTCAGGCTGTGCACCACTGCAGCTAATCTACCTCTGTCCAGTTTTCCATAGTGAAGGTGTAGTAGGGTGTCTATTTCTGTAGGAAAACACAGTAGTGGACATTCATTGTTATATGTGTGTGTCCAATAGAGAGGTCTTTATCATATCTGCCTTGGCTTGTCTCACCCGTGTGCATGAGCCTAAACGTTGAGTAGGACTGAGGAGCCAGCGAACTAGCTGTAAAACTGCCATCAAATTTTCATAGAGCCATGGGGAGACTCTTAACATGTTAAATAATGAGGCCTATAAACCCGATGTTCAATGCCCACTCCACAACTGCTGTCAGAATCTAGTAATGACTCAATATCTACAGAGAAATACGAGTCGTTTTTCATTTCGTTTGTTCTTTTATTATCACTCTTCTCAATTGCTCTCAAATATCGCCTGTGTCTCAGTTTAAGGATGCTTCAGCATAATTCATTATTAAAGTACACATGTTGTATTTAAATATGGCATTGTGCAAAGATGAACAATAGTTGGTATCACTTTAGAAGGTTCCTTTCTTACTGACTTTGGGAAGCTGTTGTTGGGTCTTTGTGAAACAGTTGTTTTCCTCTATTCACTCTCTGATTCTACAACTGTGGAAGCCATGCTAGCTTTTGAATTCCAAGTTGATTGCATGCCTGGTTTTCTTTTAAAACCTTCTAACTTATTACTTTTGTACCACTATTGAGACATCATTGTTTGACATAGAGAGATATGTGCACTTAGTGTATAAGTTGCGATATGGCAATTGTGAAACTGAAACAGACTTATTTCTTTTGAATCAGACATGACTAAAAATGGACTCTCGGGAAAGGTGTGACATACAGTGCATTCAGAAAGTATTCACACCTCTTGACTTTTTTTGAATGTTGTTGTATTACAGCTTGAATTTAGATGTTGTTTAACTGGCCTACACACAATACCCCATCATGTCAAAGTGGAATTATGTTTTTAGATTTTTTTTTACAAATTAATAAAAAATGAAAAGCTGAAATGTCTTCAGTCAATAAGTATTTAACCCATTTATTACGGCAAGCCTAAATAAGTTCAAGAGTAAAAATTAGCTTAATAAGTCACATAAGTTGCATGGACTCATTCTGTTTTTTGAATGTCTACCTCGTCTCTGTACCCCACACATCTCTGTACCCCACACATGTAAGATCCCTCAGTCGAGCTGTGAACACAGATTCAACCACAAAGACCAAAGAGGTTTTCCAATGCCTCGCAAAAAAGGGCACCTATTGGTAGATACGGTTGAAGTCTGAAGTTTACATACACATTAGCCAAATACATTTAAACTCAGTTTTTCACAATTCCTGACATTTAATCCTAGTAAAAAATTCCCTGTCTTAGGTCAGTTAGGATCACCACTTTATTTTAAGAATGTGAAATGTCAGAATAATAGTAAAGAGAATGATTTATTTCATCACATTCCTAGTGGGTCAGAAGTTTACCTACACTCAATTAGTATTTGGTAGCATTGCCTTTAAATTGTTTAACTTGGGTCAAACATTTTGGGTAGCCTTCCACAAGCTTCCTACAATAAGTTGGGTGAATTTTGTCCCATTCCTCCTGACAGAGCTGGTGTAACTGAGTCAGGTTTGTAGGCCTCCTTGCTCGCACACGCTTTTTCAGTTCTGCCCACAGATTTTCTATGGGATTGAGGTCAGGGCTTTGTGATGGCCACTCCAATACCTTGACTTTGTTGTCCTTAAGCCATTTTGCCACAACTTTGGAAGTATGCTTGGGGTTATTGTCCATTTGGAAGACCCATTTGTGACCAAGCTTTAACTTCCTGACTGATGTCTTGAGAGGTCGCTTCAATATATCTTCATAATTTTCCTTCCTCGTGATGCCATCTATTTTGTGAGGTGCACCAGTCCCTCCTGCAGCAAAGCACCCCCACAACATGATGCTGCCACCCCCGTGCTTCACGGTTGGGATGGTGATCTTCAGCTTGCAAGCCTCCCCCTTTTTCATCCGAACATAACGATGGTCATTATGGCCAAACAGTTCTATTTTTGTTTCATCAGACCAGAGGACATTTCTCCAAAAAGTACGATCTTTGTCCCCATGTGCAGTTGCAAACCATAGTCTGTCTTTTTTTATGACGGTTTTCGAGGAGTGGCTTCTTCCTTGCTGAGCGGCCTTTCAGGTTATGTCGATATAGGACTCGTTTTACTGTGGATATAGATACTTTTGTACCTGTTTCCTCCAGCATCTACACAAGGTCCTTTGCTGTTGTTCTGGGATTGATTTGCACCTTTCGCACCAAAGTACGTTCATCTCTAGGAGACAGAACACATCTACTTCCTGAATTATATACAGATAATTATATGTGAAATAATCTGTCTGTAAACAATTGTTGGAAAAAGTACTTGTGTCATGCACAAAGTAGATGTCCTAACCGACTTGTCAAAACTATAGTGTGTTAACAAGAAATGTGTGGAGTGGTTGAAAAATGAGTTTTAATGACTCCCACCTAAGTGTATGTAAACTTCCGACTTCAACTGTAGGTAAAAATAGAAAACAGTTACAGAGTTTAATGGCTGTGATAGGAGAAAACTGAGTTACTCCACAAAACTAACCTAAATGACAGAGTGAAAAGAAGGAAGCCTTTACAGAATAAAAAACATTCCAAAACATGCATCCTGAATGAAAAAAAGTGTTGTGTTTGGGGCAAATCCAACACAACACATCACTGAGTACCACTCTTCATATTTTCAAGCATGGTGGTGGCTGCATCATGTTATGGGTATGCTTGTCATCGGCAAGGACGGAATATAGCTAAGCACAGGCAAAATCCTAGAGGAAAACCTGGTTAAGTCTGCTATCCAACAGACACTAGGACAAAAATTCACCTTTCAGCAGGACAATAACCTAAAACACAAGGCCAATATACACTGGAGTTGCTTACCAAGACGACATTGAATGTTCCTGAGTGGCCTAATTACAGTTTTGACTTAAACCAGCTTGAAAATCTATGGCGAGACTTGAAAATGGCTGCCTAGCAATGATCAACAACCAACTTGACAGAACTTGAATATTTTTTTTTAACAATGATGTGCAAATATTGTACAATCCAAGTGTGTAAAGCTCTTAGAGACTTTCCCAGAAAGACTCACGGCTGTAATCACTGCCGAAGGGGATTCTAACATGTATTGACTCAGGGGTGTGAATACTTATGTATATAAGATATTTCTGTATATAATTTTCAATACATTTTCAAAAATGTCAAAAAACAGGTGTAGATGGGTGAGATTTTTTGGGGGATTTCATCCATTTTGAAATCAGCCTGTAGCACAACAAAATGTGGAATAAGTCAGTATGAATACTTTCTGAAGGCACTATGTTCAAGATACATTCTCAGTATGCACAGTATTTGAATAGAATCTATCTAAAATACTGCTGACTATCAGTTAGATTGTCAATTTCCATTTGTACACACTCTAGAGCACACTGTGTCTCTTCCCACCATGTCACTGCTGATATTTGGTTCCTCTCTTGTGCACCAGCAGTGTGTCTCCATTGTCTGTTTGTCTGCTTAATATGCAAAGGCTTTCATTCAGGGAGTCATTTTGGACCAGTGTAAACGAACCGGCCACAATGATTAGCTGGGGCTGGGAAGCAAGTGTCCGTCAGTGCATCTAAGTACATTTTGAGCTCATCAACCCTCAGGGCCGGCCCTGAGACTGGTCTGTCAGGTCCACAGAGCATTCTTCAGACACACACTGTTTTTTCAAATTCCTAAACATTGCCATAAGTTTAAATATAAAAGTGAATCTAGTCAAAAGGGATATTTCCATTGTTTATTTCATGCATGCATTAACAGTCTAATAAATGCCGTCAGTACATTAAATAAATAAATGCTTGTCTTTGATTCATACATGTACAGTATGGATATGTCTGCTTTAGATGGCTGGATTGATTGATTGATTACCTAGCTTTTTACCAGTGAGAAGCATTTTGACAAAAGATACAAACACAGTACATTGTCATAGCAACAGCATGTGAATGCGTTAGACAGTAGAGGGTCAGGCGGTTTGTGGATTTCTTGCCAATGGTGATGTTTTTCATAATATCGATAAGAGAGGAGCCAGTGCCTGAATTTACAGCAAATGAGTAAATTTGTGTGAATTTACACTGCTGTTTTGTTATTTTGTTTTCTATATATGTTTACAAATCGTGCTACAGGGTGGCACCATAAACGTCCACCGGAAAATATCAGCCTTATTTATTGGAACATTTTAGCTTCAGTTCAATAGCAGTGGTCTGAGGGCTGGGATACTGAGGGAGTATCTGGAGGAGGAGGAGCCTGGCTTGGCGTCAGCTCCACTGACAAGATCTTATTTACCGTCCAGATCTATGACTCATTTTATGTACTTAATCGTAAAGCACTGAGATTTATCGAAGGGAACGGGACAGTGGGGAATACCCCACGAGACACACTGATTGAACCCCTTCTACCCTGGCCTGCTTCTGGCTGCCTGGCTGCAGCAGGTATACCTGAGCTGGAACATGTATGAGCCATTTCTGAGAAGATGGGAAGAGCATTTGACTGCAGATGAGGAAGTCCATATTTCTGGCATATATGGACAGCTGATTTCTCATCTAATAAAGCAGAGGGTTGTAAATATTGGATAGGTTAATGGTGGGCTACAGTGACCCCAGCAGTGCTAACAATGCATTGGCTAACTGGGCTGTCTGAGTGTGGGGTGCAGGGATGGGTGGATGACCACTGGACAGAATGCCCTACTTCCTGCCATTGGTAAAGTCATGTGTTTAGGCTACTATCTTCTCTGGTGAGCTTTCATTTCTGCAGACTGCAGGCCTCTCATCTGCACTATAAAATAAGGTCTTTGGATGATTGACTGTGTCTCATTGTTCTGGTTGTTTCATGGATGGAAAAGGTAGATACTGTAAATTAGACTAGATTTACTACATGGAAATGTATAGAGAAATTGACTAACTCTGTATTCAGGAAGACATAAAACCAATGACTAAGACTTAAAGTAGCCTAGTCAATTCAATAAATGCTAGCAAGGGTTAGTTAACTTCCAGTTTGGGGCGGCAGGGTAGCCTAGTGGTTAGAGCGTTGGCCTTGTAACCGAAAGGTGGCAAGATCGAATCCCTGAGCTGACAAGGTAAAATTCTGTCATTCTTCTCCTGAACAAGGCAGTTAACCCACTGTTCCTAGGCTGTCATTGAAAATAAGAATTTGTTCTTAACTGACTTGCCTAGTTAAATAAAGATAAAATAAATAAATACAACTTCCAACCTGTTCCATTCACTAGTTTGGTGTAATTTAGATCTGTCCACAAATTATGTTTGAAAACATTGATTAAGTCCTGTGTGAAAACAATCCTCTTGTGGCGTGACTCTCTCACTATCATTCCATACTACAGTATGCCTAGTAGTGATGGGGGTAAAAAATCGATACAGTTACATATCGGGATGTTATTTTTGACGATATATCGTATCGTTTTGACTATCGCAATATTCTTTTTGCGCTAGTTTGCTGTTCCTGCACCAAAACTGTAGTGTTTTTCCATCTTCTTTTTAAATAGGGAGCCAATTTGTTTTCAGCACTTTTATTTCCATGACTGATCAAAACTCATTTTCTCATGGCTCTCTCTTGTCCCTTTGCAGCAGACATATGATGAGTAATATGTTTGGAACATTGAATCTCAACAAAATCACAGTATCGAATCACAATACATATAGAATCGCGAAAATCGCAATACATACCGTATTGGCACCTAAGTATCGTGATAATATCATATTGTGAGGTCCCTGGCAATTCCCAGCCCTAATGTCTAGTAGAAGTGGGAGATAGAACAATAGGGATTATTGTAATACCGTCTTTGTTCTGACACGTGCTCTCTCAGACTCAGAGCCTATTTTCTATGCGTGCCGAAAATTAAAATTTAAATGTAATTGTTGTGCATGCTGTTTAATCCAATAACCATCTGATGTAACAAACTACTATAATATCTCTCAGTATACTTAATTGGAGCGGACTTAGCCCTGTCACTTTTTATTAACCTCTGTTGAAAAGGGAGAAGGGCTTCACTAATCTGCCATTGTTGGGTTTGGCAGTCTGTAGCTAGTGCAAAACAGATTTGGCAGTCAGCACGAAAGTAAAGGCTTTATAATGACGATGGGACCCAAACTGCTGTTTGAGCTTATTAAATCTAATAATGTAATGGCGCTTTGAATTAGGAGGTGAATGGAAGGGGATTGTGGTGATCTGGCAGGGCTTATTTTGGGGGCTGGCTGAGGGTGGGTGTTCCCTTCCTGTGTTCCTTTCTCTCCTACCATTTCGCCCACTTCTCCCACTCGAAATTGGCAAACGATTTAATCCCTAATGGCCTTTAAATCCGAATGTTGTGTCTGTTTGCTAAAATGTTTTGTCTGGCAGAGCCAGTATCCAGTGTATATGTTGGAGATAATTGTATTTTGTCTATTTTGGTAGTGTTGTATCAGAAATGATACATCAGCATTATGAGGAGGTGATTAACTGGGGGAATTCAGTCTCCTGTGACAAGCTGACCTCCTACTGTACACTACATTACAGCAAGGCAGCATCTGCAGCGTCATCACAGCACTTGACTCCTGTGTCCCCTCTGAATGCAATGCTGTAACTTCAACAGAAAGCTGATGGCCAGCTTGCATGCCCTCCTCCTCATCATCCACAGTGGACAAGGTCTCAGCTCGAGATAAAATAGCAGTTATTTCTTATGTGCTCTGCTCATTTTGTCAGTTTGACTGTTCCACTTATTCTGTGTTTTCTGACTTGCTGAGCTTGAAGGGATCTGAGTGCCATTTCACAGTCAGATCTGAGTTGTGTTGATTGAATTAGACAAAGTCAGAAGATAACTAAGAACCGCAAGGCACTGCAAAACTGTCTGCTCCCAAACTGGTGAAAATGAGACGTTGCCACATCAATGAGCGAGCCCGTTCTGCTGCATGTCAGCATTGGGTTATATCAGTTGACACCCTACCTCCTAGAGCTGGAGCCATTTCTCCCCTCCCTTTCATGTTTATCCAAATAGAATTCATCACAAACCCTAAAACTCCTGCTCCTGACAGTGCAAGACATTTGCAAAGCTTTGTTTCCTTCTTTCACATAAGCATTTTATGACTTGAAGCTTCCAACTGTAGTTTAGCATAAACACCAAAGAGGTGTATGTGTCAAAGTGTAATGTGCATGATAAATACAGCGCCAGGGCTGTTTCTTTCGCTACAATTCTTTCGCTACAGTGGCTTCAGAAGGTATTCGCACTTTTTCCACATTTTGTTGTGTTACAGACTGAATTCAAAATTGATTAAATAGAGATTGTTTTGTTTCTGGCCTACCCACAATACCCCATAATGTCAAAGTGGAATTATGTTTGTAGAGATATTTACAAATGAATTAAAAAAGAAAATGTGAAATATCTTGAGTCAATAAGTATTCAACCCCTTTGTTATGGCAAGCTTAAAGAAGTTCAGGAGTACACAATTGCTTAACAAGTCACATAATAAGTTGCATTGCCTCACTCTTTGTGCAATAATAGTGTTTAACAGAATTTTTTTATGACTACATCATCTCTGTACCCCACACATACAATTATCTGCAAAGTCCCTCAGTTGAGCAGTGAATTTCAAACATAATGACCAGGGAGGTTTTCCAATGCCTCGCAAAGAAAGGCACCTATTGGTAGATGGGTAAAAAAACTAACATAAACAGACATTGAATATCCCATTGAGCATGGTGAAGTTATTAATTACACGTTTGATGGTGTATCAATTCACCCAGTCACTACAAAGATACAGGCGTCCTTCCTAACTCAGTTGCTGGAGAGGAAGGAAACCGCTCAGGAATTTCATCATGAGGCCAATGGGGATTTTAAAGCAGTTACAGAGTTTAATGGCTGCGGTAGGAGAAAACTGAGGATGGATCAACAACATTGTACTATACTGTAGTTCAAGGGGGGGGCAAAGTACAGCCCGCCGGGCACTTCAATCTGGCCCGCGAGACATAATATTTTTTTTTCTTCGTGGTATCCAGTTGGTAGTTACAGTCTTGTCCCATCGCTGCAACTCCCGTACGGACTCGGGAGAGGCAAAGGTCGAGAGCCATGCGTCCTCCGAAACACGACCCAGCCAAGTCCCACTGCTTCTTGACACAATGCCTGCTTAACCCGGAAGCCAGCCGCACCAATGTGTCGGAGGAAGCACCGTACACCTGGCAGTGTGCTGCCAGCATGCTGCCAAACCCTCTCCTAACCCAGACGACGCTGGGCCAATTGTGCACCGCCTCATGGGGCTCCCAGTCACGGCCAGCTGTGACACAGCCTGGGATCAAACCCGGGTCTGTAGTGATGCCTCAAGCACTGCGATGCAGTGCCTTAGACCGCTGCCCCACTCGGGAGGACCCCGCAAATTGAATTTAACAAACAATTGGTCCCCCAAAAAATACATCCCTCCATTGAATTTCAAAATCCCGATGTGGCCCTCGAGCCAAAAAGTTTGCCCACCCCTGCTGTAGTTACTCCAGAATACTAACCTAATTGACAGAGTGAAAAGAAAGAAGCCTGTACAGAATAAAAATATTCCAAAACATGCATCCTGTTTGCAACAAGGCACTAAAGTAATACTGCAAAAAATTGGCAAAGCAATTCACTTTTTGTCCTGAATACAAAGTGTTATGTTTGGGGCAAATCTAATACAACACATTACTGAGTATCATTCTCTATATTTTCAATCATAGTGGTGGCTGCATCATGTTATGGGTATGCTTGTAATCGGTCAGGACTGGGGAGTTTTTCAGGATAAAAAAGAAATGGAATGGAGCTAAACACACCCAAATCCTAGAGGAAAACCTAGTTCAGTCTGCGTTCCACCAGACACTGGGAGATGAATTCACCTTTCAGCAGGACAATAACCTAAAACAAAAGGCCAAATCTACACAGGAGTTTCTTACCAAGAAGACAGTGAATGTTCCTGAGTGGCCGAGTTACAGATTTGACTTAAATCTACTTATAAAAATCTATAGCAAGATCTGAAAATGGTAGTCTAGCTATGATCAACAACCAATTTGACAGAACTTGAAGAATTTTGAAAAGAGTAATGGGCAACTGTTGCATAATCCAGGTGTATAATTCATACTGGTTATCGAACACTGACACCTAGTCACATATCTCCTGGTTGTCACATAGGCCCACTTTATGTAGCTTCGGTGTGCACTGGTAATCTTTTCTGTCCTTGATAATAGATCATTGATGGTGACCGGCACAGATTTGGTGCTTTCTGACCTTCTGTCTATTTGTTCATGAGCAACCAGACCTGGCCAGACCTTGTGTCTCACAAATAAACATATATATATATAAACTCAGCAACAAAAGAAACGTCCTCTCACTGTCAACAGCGTTTATTTTCAGCAAATTTAACACGTGTAAATATTAAATTTAACGACCATTCCACAGGTGCATGTTCATTAATTGTTTATGGTTCATTGAACAAGCATGGGAAACAGTGTTTAAACCCTTTACAATGAAGTTATTTGGATTTTTACGAATTATCTTTGAAAGACAGTGTCCTGAAAAAGGGACGTTTCTTTTTTTTGCTATCTTGGCTGATTTCTTTTGATTTTCCCATGATGTCAAGCAAAGAGGAACTGAGTTTGAAGGTAGGCCTTGAAATACATCCACAGGTACACCTCCAAATCACTCAAATTATGTCAATTAGCCTATCAGAAGCTTCTAAAGCCATGACATCATTTTCGGGAATTTTCCAAACTGTTTAAAGGCACAGTCAACTTAGTGTATTTAAACTTCTGACCCACTGGAATTGTGATAAAGTGAATTATAAGTGAAATAATCTGTATGTAAACAATTGTTGGAAAATTTACTTGTGTCATGCACAAAGTAGATGTCCTAACTGACTTGCCAAAACTATAGTTTGTTAACAAGAAATTTGTGGAGTGGTTGAAAACGAGTTTTAATGACTCCAACCTAAGTGTATGTCAACTTCCCACTTTAACTGTATATATTTTTTGTATGTGTATTTTACCCCCTTTTTCTCCCCAATTTTGATCTTGTCTCATCGCTGCAACTCCCCAATGGGCTTGGGGAGCAAAGGTCATGTCATGCGTCCTCCAAAACCTGACTTGCAAAACCGCGCTTCTTAACACCCACCCGCTTAACCCAGAAGCCAGCCGCACCAATGTGTCGGAGGAAACACCGTTCAACTGACGACCAAGGTCAGCCTGCAGGCGCCCAGCCTGCCACAAGGAGTTGCTAGAGCGCGATGAGCCAATTAAAGTCCCCCCGGCCAAACCCGGGTTTGTAGTGATGCCTCTAGCACTGCGATGCAGTGCCTTAGACCGCTGCGCTACTCTTGAGGCCCGCTATCCACTTTTTTTGTCCCCAGTTGTTTGATGTTCATCCTGCTCTCTTATTGTCTTGACTTTACAGTTCTTCTTTGATACAGTGTTTAGAAGACTCAAAACCTCACACACAGGAAACACAGACATGAAGATTTACTACCCAAGCATCATTCTCTGAACTAGGGCCTTTATACACTATACATGCAAAAGTATGTGGACACCCTTTCAAATTAGTCGATTCAGCTTTTTCAGCCTCAGCCATTGCTGACAGGTGTATAAGATCAAGCACACAGCCATGCAATCTCTATAGGAAAACATTGGCAGTAGAATGGCCTTACTGAAAAGCTCAGTGACTTTCAACGTGGCATCGTTATAGGATGTCACCTTTCCAACAAGTCAGCTCATCAAATTTCTGCCCTGCTAGAGCTGCACCGGTCAACTGTAAGTGCTGTTATTGTGAAGTGGAAACGTCTAGGAGCAACAATGGCTCAGGCGCGAAGTGTAGGCCACACAAGCTCACAGAACTGGACCACCGAGTGCTGAAGCACGTAGCATGTAAAAGTCGTTTGTCCTCGGTTGCAACACAAGAACTGTTCGTCGGGATCTTCATAAAATGGGTTTCTATGGCCGAGTAGCCGCACACAAGCCTACGATTACCATGCGCAATGCCAAGTGTTGGCTGGATAGGTGTAAAGCTTGCTGCTATTGGACTCGGGAGCAGTGGAAACATGTTCTTTGGAGTGATGAATCACACTTCACCGCCTGCCTGCCCGACGGACAAATCCGTGTTTGGCAGATGCCAGGAGAACGCTACCTGCCAAATGCTTAGTGCTAACTGTAAAGTTTGGTGGAGGAGGAATAAAGGTCTGGGGCTGTTTTTCATGGTTCGGGCTAGGCCCCTTAGTTCCAGTGAAGGGAAATCTTAATGCTACATCATACAATAACATTCTAGACGAAAGCGAGGTCAATACAGAAATGGGTTGTCAAGATCGGTTTGGAAGAACTTGACCGGCCTGCACAGAGCCCTGACCTCAACCCCATCGATCCCCTTTGGAATGAATTTGAAAGCCGACTACGAGCCAATCGCTCAACATCAGTGCCCGACCACACTAATGCTCTTGTGGCTGCATGGAAGCAAGTCCCCGCAGCAATGGTCCAACATCTACTGGAAAGCTTTCACAGAACATTGGAGGCTGTTATTGGAGCAAAGGGCAACCAACTCCATATTAATGCCCATGATTTTGGAATGAGATGTTCGACGAGCAGGTGTCCACATACTTTTGGCCATGTAGTGTATTACATCCATAGTCCATTCTTCAACACAGAGAAGTCCCATGCAATTCAGTCCCTTCCCAAAACCCCTGAGTTTCTTGTATCAATAAGCCAAAAGGTGAGGCATAATGAACAGCTGCTACTTGACTGAAAAACAAATACTTTCCTGTATTTAATGTAGAGCACAGGAGCTGCTCAATTAAATGTCAGTCTTGTTTTCTGGGATGAATCGTATTTTTGAGAAGTCGTTTATGTACCGGGAAAGGGAACAGGACAGTTGTCTGAGACTTGGTCTTTATGTCTGATGATAATCTATTGATACCTCTTCTACACTCTCACTCACCATCTGTCTATTTCATGCACTTCATTTATGGATAGGGCTGTTGTTCCCTGTCTTATATTTGCTGCTTTTTATATTTGGAATGGAACAGGGGATTGTAACTACAGTATCACGAGGTGTGAAAAAGGGTGTGTTTTTGTTTGTGAAAAGGAGGTTGACTGTACAGAGCCTCTTGGAGGGCGGGAATGCAGTGGAATATGGCATGTCAAAGGCTAATTTCCACAGCCACTCACGGGCGCCCATCTCTCACCGTCAAGTGGCAAGCGTGGAGAGTGGCTTGCATGTTGTCATGGATACTAAAGCATGGGACCCCAGAGACGCGGAGAAGGGGGGCGAATGGCCGCCCTATGTATAGGATTCCTGTCAGGTCTGCCCTGATAGAGAGCATTGATGGACCATTTGTCATACTGTAATTGTTCCAGCAAACACGGAATACCCACTAGTATAAACAGTGGTGCAGCGCTGGGCTAATAAAGCGGGGAAATGGGAAGGGGATGCGGTTATACACTGTCTGCGGCTCTCACTTAAAGAGACAATGCCTCTGTCCTGTTGTCCAGGCCAGCCGGACTGATTAGACCGGAAATAGTGGAGGTGGTGAAAAGAAAAGGAAAAGAGGAAAGAGGAAAAGAAAGAAAGCCAATCATAAAGCAAACGGCAGTCACTTCTCTGTATCGATGTGGCTAGGCGGGGGTGAAGCAGGCTGAGAAGTGTTGACAGCCTGGGGAACAACAGTGGTGGGGTTGGGAGTGATTCGTTCTCTCGCCCCTCTTTATTCTACCAGTGAAATGCTGTGGGAGAATGCTTGTCCAAGATAACAAAATAAGCCGGGCAGAAGTGTAGATTCATGGCTGGGACTAGCAGTTCTCTCTTTGAGCCCTGGAGACGGCCAGACTCCTGAGTTGAGTACAAATGACACTGGGTACAAAGGTATTATTTGTTCGGCCCTGTACTGGCACGGCTCCTGTGTTTTTGTTAATGCAGTTGGGATAAATCTAGTAGTATCTCCCTGATGGATGGGTCTCCATCTTGGCTTCCCCCAGTAAGGAGGAGGATCTCTGGATCAGATATGCAGACTGCAGGGCTCTGGGATCACCCAAGTCATATCCCTGGATTCCTAGTTCAAGTTGAATTAGCATGTTGAACCCCCTCCCCATCTTACTTTCATAGGTCCTAATTCTGTGAAACCTGGACAGATCCTCCTGGAGTTAATGTGAGTACCATGACTCCAGCTGGAGAGAATAGTTTAGGACCTGTCGACAACACATCACATGAATTATTCATGTAGTCCTTTTTTTCTTTTTTTCTCTTCAATTGAACCTTTTATTTAACTTTATTTAACATATTGGTAGCAATTCCAAAAAACCCAAGTCTGGAACTTTTTCCAATTGTTTCTTTCATAATTGAATCCTTTGCCCTCTTTTCACATCTTCTTCTTAAAATTCGGGGTGTGTTTCCCTGAGAGTGCGTTCAGTTTTTCCCCTGCCCTTGTACCCCAATTATTGTGATTGTTAAGCAGTAAGTGGTAACGTCAGGAGGTGATGTGTCTATCAGTACAGCCTGGATCCCAGAGAGCGGTGGTTTGGCATGGTGAGATGAGTGTTCATGGGGTTTCTACTGGAGGAGTTCACCCCACTGGCTGGGCCCTGACACGGTGTGACGCGCCCAGCACTTTAGCGTAACCTGGCTGCTCACCTCCAGCCTGATGGACAGATTAAAGGACCATTAAGCATAATTACTGTTTCAGTTGGAGAGGCGAACTCACTCTGTCAGAAATGGTTACAAATTGTTGCCCTCCTGCCCCCTCTGCCTCTTAAATTCTGAATTTCATTAGATCCATATTTTACTGTGAACAAGTTTGGACTTTTGACAGGGAAAAGAGGGTGTGGTGGTGTGGAAATGGAATCTTCAGTGCTGTCTACTCAAAGTGTAAGGTGTGCTAAAGATGTATTTTTTTTTTACTGTAGCTAAAGGCATTTAAAAAAATACATTTTCTCTGTTTTCCCACTGAATCCAATTGTGACATGTCCAGTCAAATTGTAGTTGATGGCTGCAGAGAAGACGTTGACAGGTAGTTGATGTGATCCAATGTGCTGCTGTTTGTGTCGTGCCGTGCTGTCTGTCTATCTGTCTGTCTGATTATGTAAAATGTGGTGATGTTGGCGCAACATTGGTGTTACAGTGGTGTGCCAGCTCCTGAGAGTGTGTTGTCAGATTTGTGTGTGTGTGTGTGTGTGTGTGTGTGTGTGTGTGTGTGTGTGTGTGTGTGTGTGTGTGTGTGTGTGTGTGTGTGTGTGTGTGTGTGTGTGTGTGTGTGTGTGTGTGTGTGTGTGTGTGTATGTGCAGCAGAGGCTGGTAATGTACTCATCTCTGTATCCATAAGAAAACCCACACTACCGCCCAAGGGAAATTGGTCGATGCCATCGTCTCAGCGGGAGGCCCAGGCGGCAGACAAAGTTTTCACAGTTTTACGTCAACAGTAATGTTTATTGTAAAACCCCCTTTACAGTAACCTTCCCCTCTCTCTCCTCTTTCCTCCTCATTTGGGGCGATTATTACACCCATGGTGAGAACAAACAGTTTCTCTACTTAATAATTCACATCACTTTCATCTGATATTCAGTTACCATGGGCAATTTAGTAGTTGAATAATTTTGTGAAAAATTCATTTATTATCGCCGTGCGTTATGAATCTGGAGAGACGGAGAGTGGATGGTGGAGGATTTTAAATTGCGTCTGGAGCGAGGGATCCAGGGGAAGGTAATGTGTTCTAATGTTCTCAGCCATATGCATTGTTTTCAGGGCTCATCGGTTTTACATCGATTCCCACTGAAGTGTTTAATTGCATCATGAATATGATCTAATTTAGTTCTTTTCACCGAAACTGGAGCACTCTCCACCAATGATGTACGGACTTGACAGCGCCACATAAAGATGTATTTTATATGGAATGTAAATTATAGTGTTAAATTAGCCCGGAAAGATAACTAGCTGGCACGGGGGAATGGACTCAACAGTTTAATTTAGTGTCAAAAGGCCGTGAAGGGGATAAATCACCTCTCTCTCTCTCCTCTTTACCACGGCATCTCAGGTTTGAATGATTTCCCTTCCATTTTAATATTGTATCTCTCTTGTATTTCACTGTTGATGCTGCAAGAGTTCTTGGGAAGTTCAAAAGTGATGTGTTTTTCTTTTTTTCAGCATCAGCTGACTGCTGCCGTCTGGTCGTAGTCAGAACATCTGCTAAGTGATCTCAGACCTTGTATTCTACAGGTCACTCCCTCTGTTCACTGGTGGGCTGCATTGACATATACATGTTATGTCATTTTACACCAGTGATCCAAGTGCTTGCAGGGTCTAGACGATAATGGCCCAAACTCAGATATTGTCCATTTGTACTGAACAAAAATATAAACGCAACATGCAACAATTTCTAATATTTTACAGTTCATATGAGGAAATCAGTCAATTGAAATAAATTCATTAGGCCTTAATCTATGGATGTCACATGACTGGGAATACAGATATGCATCTGTTGGTCACAGATACCTTAAAAAAAAGTTGTGGCGTGGATCAGAAAACCAGTCAGTATCTGGTGGACCACCATTTGCCTCATGCAGCGTGACACATCTTCTTCGCATAGAGTTGATCAGGCTGTTGATTGTGGCCTGTGGAATGTTGTCCCGCTCCTCTTCAATGGCTGTGCGAAGTTGCTGGATATTAGCAGGAACTTAAACACGCAGTTGTACACATCGATCCAGAGCATCCCAAACATGCTCAATGGGTGACAAGTCTGGTGAGTATGCAGGCCATGGAAGAACTGGGACATTTTCAGCTTTCAGGATGTGTGTACAGATCCGTGCATTATCATGCTAAAACATGACGTGATGGCAGTGGATGAATGGCACAACAATGGGCCTCAGGATCTCGTCACAGTATCTCTGTGCATTCAAATTACCATAGATAAAATGCAATTGTTCGTTGTCCATAGCTTATGCCTGCGCATACCATAATCCTACCACCACCATGGGGCACTCTATTCCCAACGTTGACATCAGCAAACCGCTCGCCCACACAACGCCTTACATGTGGTCTGCGGTTCTGAGGCCGGTTGGACGTACTGCGAAATTCTCTAAAACTATGTTGAAGGGGGCTTATGGTAAAGAAATGAACATTCCATTCTCTGGCAACTGCTCTGGTAAACATTCTTGCAGTCAGCATGCCAATTGCATTCTCCCTCAAAACTTGAGACATCTGTGGCATTGTGTTGTGTGACAAAACTGCACATTTTAGAGTGGCCTTTTATTGTCCCCAGCACAAGGTGCACCTGTGTAATGATCCT
The DNA here is from genome assembly GCF_965601325.2 of Salmo salar. Lineage (NCBI taxonomy): Eukaryota > Metazoa > Chordata > Actinopteri > Salmoniformes > Salmonidae > Salmo > Salmo salar. Next base: position 19,460,979 of record NC_138310.1, read on the forward strand.
GCTGTTTAATCAGCTTCTTGATATGCCACACCTGTCAGGTGGATGGATTATCTTGGTAAAGGAGATATGCTCACTAATAGGGATGTAAACACATTTGTGCACAAAATTTGAGACAAATAAGTTTTTAATACGTATGGAGCTTTTCTGGGATCTTTTATTGTAGCTCATGAAACACGTGACCAAAACATTACATGTTGGGTTTTATATTTTTGTTCAGTGTACAATCTATCCTAGCCACTTGCATTTCCCCTTTTCATTCTTCCCCTTACTATTCCTTCTCTACTTCTTCCCTCAACATCCTATTCTGAGTAAGCACAAGAGCAGGTGAATGAGTGCAGGGCTTTGAAACATATTCTTTTAGGTGGGTATTCATGGAGCATTGTGGGTATTCAAGGGCGTGTGAAGGAGCTCTCACAGTTTCCCGTCTTCTGTACTCAAGTGTTTGTCTGAGTGCCCTGCCACTACACTGACTTACCCTGAATGACCCAAATGGACCAGTGTTCCTACGATCCCCCCCCTCCAGTCATCACTATCTTGCTTGTCCCTTTTCATTGATAAAAACTAACAGAAACATTCAGCCCAATAGACAGGTTTGATGTGAGAACTTGCTGTGCCTGGTGTTCCCAGAGAGGAGGGGAGCCTGGTCTTGATATTGTCATGGGACAAAAGTCAACCTGTCTTCATCCCCCTGGACGAGTGTTGGGAACAAGACAGAGACAGAGCAATTCCCAGCAACAGAAGTCTTACCACGGAACAAGATTGGCTCATTATTAAACTTCATGTGACCCAACCTCCTTCCAAGGGCATCTCATCAAAGTGGTCCTCTCTCACCTGAGTATGACGCTTCAGTATGGTAGTTGACATGTTAAAACCTTCCTATTATGGAGTTGCATCCTCTTCTGCCCTGAACAGCCTCAATTTGTCGGGGCATGGACTCGAAGGTGTCGAGAGCATTACACAGGGATGCTGGCCCATGTTGACTTCAATGCTTCCCACTGTTGTGTCAAGTTGGCTGGATGTCCTTTGGGTGGTGGACCATTCTTGATACACATGGGAAACTGTTGAGTGGGAAAAACCCAGCAGCGGTGCAGTTCTTGACACACTCAAACCGGTGCGCCTGCCACCTACTACGATACCCTTTTCAAAGGCACTTACAGTGCATTCGGAATGTATTCAGACCCCTTGACTTTTTCCACATTTTGTTACTTTACAGCCTTATTCTTAAATGAATTAAATCTTTTTTTTTTACTTCATCAATCTACACACAATACCCCATAATGACAAAGCAGAAAAAGTTGTTATTTTTTGCAAATGTATAAAATATATATAACATTTACATAAGTATTCAGACCCTTTACTCCGTACTCTGTTGAAGCACCTTTGGCAGCGATTACAACCTCGAGTCTTCTTGGGTATTACACTACAAGCTTGGCACACATGTATTTGGGGAGGTTCTCCCATTCTTCTTCACAGATCCTCTCAAGCTCTGTCAGGTTGGATGGGGAGCGTCGCTTTTTTCAGGTCTCTCCAGAGATGTTCGATTGGGTTCAAGTCCAGGCTCTGGCTGGGCCACTCAAGGACATTCAGAGACTTGTCCCGAAGCCACTGCTGAGTTGTCTTGGCTGTGTGCTTAGGGTCGTTGTCTTATTGGAAGGTGAACCTTTGCCCCAGTCTGAGGTCCTGAACACTCTGGAGCAGGTTTTCATCAATAATCTCTGTACTTTGCTCTGTTCATCTTTCCCTCGATCCTGACAAGTCTCCCTGCCACTGAAAAACCTCCCCACAGTATGATGCTGCCACCACCATGCTTCACCATAGGGATGGTGCCAGGTTTCTTCCAGACGTGACACTTAGCATTCAGGCCAAAGAGTTCAATCTTGGTTTCATCAGACCAGAGAATCTTGTTTCTCATGGTCTGAGAGTCTTTAGTTACATTTTGGCAAACTCCAAGCAGGCTGTCATGTGACTTTTTACTGAGGAGTGGCTTCCCACTGGCTACTTCACCATAAAGGCCTGATTGGTAGAGTGCTGCAGAGATGGTTGTCTTTCTGGAAGGTTCTCACATCTCCACAGACAAACCCCAGAGCTCTGTAAGAGTGACCATTGGGTTCTTGATCACCTCCCTGACCAAGGCCCTTCACCCCCGATTGCTCAGTTTGGCCGGGGGGACAGTTCTAGGAAGAACTTCTTCTATTTAAGAATGATTGAGGCCACTGTGTTCTTGGGGACCTTCAATGCTGCAGACATTTTTTGATGAGGATCAATGGAAACATGATGCACCTGAGCTCAGTTTCCAGTCTCATAGCAAAGGGTCTGAATACTTATGTAAATAAGGTATTTCTGTTTTTTTATTTGTAATAAATGTGCAAAAATGTATTAACCTGTTTTCGCTTTGATTATGGGGTATTGTGTGTAAATTGATGAGGATTATGTGTTATTTTATCCATTTTAGAATAAGGCTGTAACAGACCAAAATGTGGAAAAAGGCAAGGGGTACGAATACTTTCCAAATGCACTGTAAATATTTTGTCTTGCCCATTCACCCTCTGAATGGGACACCATACACAATCCATATCTCAATTGTCTCAATTGTCTCACGGCTTAAAAATCCTTCTTTAACCTGTCTCCTCTCGTTCATCTACACTGATAGAAGTGGATTTAACAAGTGACATCCATAAGGGATCATAACCTTCACCTGGATTCACCTGGTCAGTCTATTTATGTCATGGAAAGAGTAGGTGTTCCTAATGTTTTGTACACTCAGTGTATGTCTAGCCCTGTCTTATGTCTAACCCTAAACCATGTACTATTGGGTGAAGCTATGTCTTTCCTTCATCACCTACTATTGGGGGTAGGTACAGTATGTCCACAGGCATTACTCACCCAGTATTGCTGATTCTGACAGTTCACCAGAGAAAAGGGCCCTTAAATGATCAAGAGGGGCTGTTGTTGTTTTCCTTTTTGTTTCCTTCCAGAGGTGGGGGGGCATTTGAGGGATTGGTATGTTCAGTCATACGAGAATTGCTATGTTGGCCGTTTGAGGCAGCTGTGTGAAGTCATTTTCCGGGAGTGCAAGCGGGAGAGAGGTGAGGATTAGGCAGCGCCTCTGAGCCGGAACAAGTCTGTCTGGAAAGGGATGAAGGCTACAAACCATAGATCTAATTCCCCGCTCACAGTGCTAGACAGCAGAGGCACTCACACACCCAGTGTGAATTAGGCCATTTGTTCCCCTCCCAGTCTGAGCCGATTGTGCTGTAGCACAGGAGCTGCCTGACACAGAGAATCTGACAGGTTTTTCACATCCTGGTCTTTCTCCTGATTTTCCGCTGTTTATGTTTCTAACCGAGCTCCTGTCTCCACTTCACGTGCTTCAGGTCTTCATTATTGCTGACATTAACATGAACACACAGCGGAACACATCCTGCAACGTTGTGTTGTAGGGGCAGAAAGAGCATTCTACTGGCGGTGCAGAAAATGTGTGCCCATGTGGTCCCATTGATTACGTGTTTGAAACTCCAATGCTGAGAAGTTCAGGCCTTTTTAATGTCAGTAATGCTTTGCCTCAGATCATGCGATAGGCTCAAGGTTAGGGATGGTTCACAAGACTGTTTGCAGTTCACAATACCCTTCTTCCCCAATCCTACATTCCAAACACACTCTCTCTAACAAACACACACACAGCCTTGACCCCCAGAGCCATGTTGTAGTGTGGGAGATCAATGTCGCTGACCCAAATAGATTTTATCCCCTTTCCCTTCCCTCTGATTGGGGACAGTGCTAATGGCTCAATCTCTGTTTGGTTGTTGGGTCGAGAACTGTTAACAAAGCAGCTACATTTCATGACCTGTACATGTAACATGCATGTGTGTGTTTTGTTTGGGGCCTGCTACTGTGAATGTTTCCTCAGGTAGCCCTCAGACAGTTTCCATGTCAGGATTGTATCTTAATTTTCGATATCACATGTAGTATTCAAAACAGGAGCTAAATAACAACCTGAATGTTTTGAGAAGTGTAAAATGTCGTGTGATGACTGAGTGATGGAGTTGTTGAGAAACTGGCTGTAACATTCTCAGAACATTAGCTAAGATTCCCAATAAGTTCTTGTTTTATCTAACATTAGAATGATAACGTACCAAAAACATTCAAAGGAAAATGTTTTAAATGAAATATCCTTGGATTGTTCTCCTAACATTCATTAAAATGTTGTGCGCAGCATCTTTAACAACCACCACAGAACATTCCCCAAAAGTTCTCATTAGGTTTCCAGGTAATGTAATAACACAATGTACCAGTAATGTTTTCCCATCAAAACAAAACTTGTTCCGTGAAAGTTCCCAGAACATTCATTAGGTCCCGGCAAATGTTCTCTGAAAGGTGTATTTGTCTCACAGTGTCTGTTGGAAAGGAGACTCAACCAGGTTTTCCTCTAGGAGTTTGCCTGTGCTTAGCTATGTTCCAAGTTTTTTTATGGTAAAAAAAACTCCCTAGTCCTTGCCGATGACAAGCATACCCATAACATGAATCAGCCACCACCATGCTTGAAAATATAAAGACTGGTACTCAGTGATTTGTTGTGTTGGATTTCCCCAAACATAACACTTTGTATTCAGGACATAAAGGTAATTTCTTTGCCACATTTTTTCTAGTTTTATTTTAGTGCCTTATTGCAAACAGGATGCATGTTTTGGAATATTTTGTATTCTGTACAGGCTTCCTTCATTTCACTCTGTCATTTAGGTTAGTATTGTGGAGTAACTACAGTGTTGTTGATCAATCCTCAGTTTTCTTCTATCACAAATAGTAAACTCTGTAACTGTTTTAAAGTCACCATTTCCCTTATGGTGAAATCCCTGAGCGGTTTCCGGCAAATTAGTTAGGAAGGACACCTGTATCTTTGTAGTGACTGGGTGCATTGATACACCATCCAAAGTGTAATTAATAACTTCACCATGCTCAAACGGATACTAAATGTCTGATAAAAAATATATATATATATATAATATATATATATACACTACCAGTCAAAAGTTGTAGAACACCTACTCATTCAAGGGTTTTTCATTATTTTTACTATTATCCACATTGTAGTAACCAAAAAAGTGTTAAACAAATCCAAATATATTTTATTTTTAAGATACTTAAAATAGCCACCCTTTGCCTTGATGACAGCTTTGTGCATTCTTGGCATTCTCTCAACCAGCTTCCCCAGGAATGCTTTTCCAACAGTCTTGAAGGAGTTCCCACATATGCTGAGCACTTGTTAGCTGCTTTTCCTTCACTCTGTGGTCCGACTCATCCAAAACCATCTCAATTTGGTTGAGGTTGGGCTATTGTGGAGGCCAGGTCATCTGATGCAGCACTCCATCACTCTCCTTCTTGGTCAAATAACCCTTACACAGCCTGGAGGTGTGTTGTGTCATTGTTTCTGTTGAAAAACAAATGATAGTCCCACTAAGCCCAAATCAGATGGGATGGCGTATCGCTGCAGAATGCTGTGGTAGCCATGCTGGTTAAGTGTGCCATGAATTCTAAATAAATTACTGACAGTATCACCAGCAAAGCACCCCAACACCATAACACCCCCTCCTCCATGCTTTACGGTGGGAAATACACATGCGGAGATCATCCGTTCACCTTCACCGTATCTCACAAAGACACGGTGGTTGGAACCAAAAATCTCCAATTTGGACTCCAGACCACAGGACAAATTTCCACCAGTCTAATGTTCATTGCTCATGTTTCTTGGCCAAAGCAAGTCTCTTCTTATTATTGGTGTCCTTTAGTAGTGTTTTTGTTATTGCATCAATTCAAACAGTCTCCTCTAAACAGTTGATGTTGAGATGTGTCTGTTACTTGACCTCTGTGAAGCATTTATTTGGGCTGCAATTTCTGAGGCTGGTAACTCTAATGAACTTATCCTCTGTAGCAGAGGTAATTCTGTGTCTTCCATTCCTGTGGCGGTCCTCATGAGAGCCAGTTTCATCATAGCGCTTGATGTTTTTTTGCGACTGTACTTGAAGAAACCTTTGACCAAATAGGGCTATCTTCTGTTTACCCCCCTACCTTGTCACAACACAACTGATTGGCTCAAATGCATTAAAAGGAAAGAAATTCCACAAATTAACTTTTAACAAGGCACACCTGTTAATTGAAGTGCATTCCTGGTGACTACCTCATGAAGCTGGTTGAGAGAATGCCAAGTGTGTGCAAAGCTGTCATCAAGGCAAAGGGTGGCTTTTGGAAGAATCTCAAATATAACATATATTTTGATTTGTTTAACACTTTTTTGGTTACTACATGGTTCCATATGTGTTATTTCATAGTTTTGATAGTAAAAATAAAGAAAAACCCTTGAATGAGTAGGTGTTCTAAAACTTGTGTATATCTACTAAAAAGGTGCCCTTCTTTGAGAGGCATTGGAAAATCTCCCTTGTCTTGGTGGTTGAATCTCTGTTTGAAATTCACTGCTCGACATAGGGACCTTACAGATAATTGTTTGTGTGGAGTACAGAGATGAGGTTGTCATTCAAAAATCATGTTAAACACTATTACCGCACACAGAATGAATCTATGCAACTTATTATGTGACTTCTTAAGCACATTTTTACCCCTTGAACTTATTTAGGCTTGCCGTAATAAATGGGTTGAACATTTCCACTTTTAATTTTTTATTACTTTGTTAACATTTAAAAAACATAATTCCACTTTGACATTATGAGTCTTTCGTGTAGGCAAATGACACAATCTCAATTGAATCAATTTTAAATTCAGGCTGTAACACAACATTTGTTAAAAGTCAACAGGTGTGAATACTTTCTAAAGGCACTTTGTGTTTTGCTTCAAATTGAGAAAAGGCCAAAATAAATGTTTAGTTTGAAGGTTCTGAGTATGTATTTAAGAAGCATATGAATAGACAATAATACAAAATATTTAAAGGAAACTCTATCCAACTAAAATTACATTTCATAAGACCGTCAACACGTGATGAAGAAAGAAAATCATATAATACACACATTCTTTAACCATTTTCTTATGAAAAAAAAATGGTGGAATGGAGGCTCAGATATAATCTACTAAAAGAAATGTCTTTATTCCATCCAGATTTATAAATCCAGTCAGAAATACATAATTTAGACTAACTGTAAATACAAAATATATAATAACTACTTTGAGACACTTGATATGGTCCTCCTGTCTTATTTTTAATGATCTGAAAAGCAAAAGGGATCCTAGATCATCACTCATAGTCTTGGGTACCTTGTAAATGTGGGTGCAGAAGTATGCAGCTTATAAACAGGATGGGTGAAGTGATGATGAATAACCTAGTTACCAGGAAGCATGGAATTCCTAATAGAACATACTGCCATGGTTATATACTGAAAAAATAAGACGTTATAGAGCTTCCCTGGTGGTGCATAGGATGAAAGACTTGGCCAGGGAACCAAACATCGCAGGTTCAAAGCCCACATGTGGAGATTGTCAACATGTGAAGTGTACAAATATAGGTGTATTTGTATGATTCAAATGCTGTTAAAATGTCCTGTGAATGAAATAAAAATTCAATGTGTCCTAGATCAGCTACAACACTGTACTCAAATGTTAACCCTAAAACACATATGCTATGAATGTCATAAACACAGATTTATTTTGAAATTGTGTAACAATGTGCAACATTGTGGGAATGTTCTGTGCAATACAAACAAGAATATTCTTACGACATCCCTAACAACTCTCATAACTTAATTAAATGTTCTGGGAACCTTTAAAGAACTTATACCAGGTGTTCTGTCAACATTCTTACAATATTATTGGACTGTCTTGTGCAACTTAATTTTTAAACATTGTATGAATGTCATCACAACTGAGCATATTCTGTTTTTTGGGAACCTATCTCTTGTAATGCACCCATACTGTTCCCACAGCCTAATTAAATGTTCCGGGAAGCTTTTAAAGAACTCAGAAAGGCTGTTCTGTCAACATTCTTGCAATATATTGGGAATATTTTGTGCACCGTGATACAAACATTATCTGAATTTCAGCACAACCGGACAGTTTTAATGTTTCTGCGAACCTTTAAAGAACTGATTCAATGTGTTCTGTGAACATTCTTGTAACATCAGGTGAATGTTTATTTCACCCTAATAGAAAAATGGTAGAATCATCCGCACAACTGGACAGTTTTTGTGTTTTGGGAACATATCTTTGGTGATGTCCCGACAATATTCCCACCAGACTGTTCCCACAACGAAAGATTGTGGGAAACTTTTAAAGAACCGATGAAATGGGTTCTAGGAACGTTCTTGCAACATCAGGTGAATGTTTTTGCACCCTAAAAGAAACATTGTAGAATCATCCGCACAACTGCACAATTTTTGTGTTATGAGAACATTTGCCGCAACGTAACAAATGTTCTGAGAACTTTCACAGAACCCATTTTGGTTTGGTGGGTTTGCTCTGAATGGAGGGAAAGGCTCTTTGTGTGTCTTTGAGAAGCAGTGAATTGAAACAGTGTGCACTGAGTGAAGCTGATGAAGAGAGAGCCTGTCCTGAGAGGTACATGTAGATGCCTGGCAGGCAAGTGTGTGTGTGTGTGTGTGTGTGTGTGTGTGTGTGTGTGTGTGTGTGTGTGTGTGTGTGTGTGTGTGTGTGTGTGTGTGTGTGTGTGTGTGTGCGTGTGCGTGTGCGCGTACAAGTGGGTGCATGTGTGGGTGCGTGCGTGCGTGCGTGAGTGCACTTCTGCGCATATGCCTGTGTGAATGCATGTACGTGTATGTCAAGAAATGTGCTGCCTAGTTGGGTGTGTATTGAATTAGTCTTTTTATTCAGTTTTCTTACCCTGCATTTCCAAAGGGTCTGCCAAAAATACTGTATGAATGAAAACCCACTCTAGCCTGCTCGTTCATCATTTGAGAGACTTATTGTGCTGTCATTGTGACCCATTACAGGGACTGGTGAAGGACCTAGCAATAGGCTAAGTGATTTTATGAGCCAATGTCATAGGCTCAAGTCTTATATTGTTTTCCAGGAATGCATTTTCCCCTTAAATGGCAACAAACTACATTTGCACTTAAAACATATTCTTTAAACTTCTGTTATTTTACATACAAATTGCATTCCGGGCGATGCATTTATCATTGCTCATATCCACCCTGCTCCTAAATGAATAATGGATCTCTTGCTAGTATAATTTTCTGTTACTTGAATATAGTCAGGTTTCTTCCCATGCATTATTTTCCAAATGTTCTTCTGAGTTGCCTGGAAGAGGTTCTGATTTGAGGAGATGCTATGAAGGAAATACCAATGAAGTGTAGTTATTGTGTGAAGTGTAGAGATGAGGATTTTAGAAAGAGAAAGCTCCTCTCTTAAATAAGTCTGCAGGGAAGTTTGCCATCATCTCTGTCTGCCATCATGACCCTGGTTGTGGTCCTCCGTTCTACTGTATTTTGTAATGGTGTTTTGGGATGTTTCTGTTGTGTATGGGAAGCTTCTGGATGTGTACTTAGTCATACATAATAGGGTTGTGGGTGGGTATTCACAGGTGGCTTATAGATGATAGAGCTGGGATGGGCGGTTGTCCTTTGGGAGGCTATAAGTGGGCAGTGTAGTGTGAAGTTGGCAGAGTTTGGGTTGAGTACCCTGGCCCTGTGTCTTTATCTCTAATTACATGGTGGAGCTTGGGAGATTGGGCAGAACTCTAAAGCCCTGTAGATATATCTGCAGGGACAAGGTGTTCTGGTGCTCCAGCCCCGACAGTGCTCCAGGCAGCAGGCAGAGAGGCAGATGTGAAGGTCTGGGAGTGTGAAGCAGAACCAGACCTCGTCATGCTATAATCCCACCACAGACGTTCTCCCCAGGGACCAGGGTTGGTGTTCCTTCCTCTCCTCTACAGATCTACGGCCGGGCTGCCTGGCGTACTCCACCGAGAAGCCTGCTGAGGCGCTGGGAGAGGCAGCCCGCTCTGTCGTGCTCTAGTTGTTATTGTCAGTTTGTCGTCGCTAAAGTTTCCAGCGTATCCTAGGAGACGTCCTGACACTCAGTTGCAGATGGGAGCCAGTGGACCATGGCAGTTTGTCTCACATTGTGTATTGGAATTCACAGTTGGAATGAAATATGAAACAAATATGTCATTATACCTATCTTCTTCTGAATTCACTCGTCTATCATTTACCTTCAACACCTCCCTCCTGCTTTCATCTCAACCTTGGCAGGATTATGTGATGATATACATGATTTGTCTGAGACATTGTGAAGGTCAATTTCTTTTACTCAGGCTGGGTACGGCTAATGGCAATGTCTACAGTGATGCTGCTGGTTAATTTACTTGTTGACTATTAACTGACTGGTCCAATTTACAGTAATAACAATAATTGCTTCTTGAAAAAGAGGGCATTTTTGTCCTTTGCTGTGATGATGATGATGATGATGATGATGTTTGGCTTCGCCATAAAGAAGAACAGAGAACAAACCTCAGCACAAATTAAGAGGGCAAGTTTAATCTGTAAAAATCTATAAGAGGACGCATGTTGGGTCAACAGCCCCGGTGTTTGATGGGTAAACGGACAGTTAGATGGATGAGAGACATTCATCTTTCTTTAGGCAAATTGGTCTGCTAGAGCTGGACTAATTGATTGATTGTGTGACTTGCAGATACAATCAAAGCTATGGCCTGATTTATGGCGATAAATCGATTGATTAATAAGGTTTCCTGTGATGGAGGGGGAACCCTGCGATGGCGGTAAAGAGTGGGGGAAAGACACCTCCAAGTCATATATCCATCGTGGAGCCGACAGGCATGTGGGTTTAGTGTGGTAATGAGAGCAGCCCAGATCTCCCTGCTGACATTTACAAAGCGCTGGCTGCCTCTGACCCGCTCCCTAGATTAACCTGCACTTGCTCACATAAGCACAGATGATATTAAAAAGATAGAGAGGGACAGATGGGGTGAAGTGTGAAAATAATTAAGTGTGACTTTTTCGCTTCACCGTTTGCATACATCGTTAGGGGAAGACAACAAATCTATTGCACATTCCAGAGTAAATAAAAATAAATATCTTCAGCGGGGTAATACGTGTTCTCTTGTTGACTCTCTCCACATTACATTTAGCTAGGTGTTTAAATGCTGATTTACAGCAAGATGGAGCCCATTCCCTCCACTTGCGTGTCTGCCTGTTCGGAATATGAAATGGAAGTTAAACACTGTGAATCTCCAGTGTGGGGAGGAGGGTTCTGGACGTGTGGGCAGTGTAGCATCAAATAGATTGTGTTTTCTCCCGTGTAAATGCCTAATGTGTGCCGAGTGCTATGACACAGATGAATGTAAAGAATTTGCTGTAAAGACTTTACGGCCCTTTTGAGAGACATGGCTGGGGCCTGGCTGTGTGGAACCCAATCCACACACCCCTGCACACACACATACATACATACGTACGTACGTACATACATACATACATACATACATACATACATACATACACTGAGTTGACAACACATTAGGAACTCCTTCCTGATATTGATTTGAACCC